>NC_052321.1:8096313-8233813 GCF_016432855.1 Salvelinus namaycush | reverse complement strand
GGAGAAGTTAGATAGAAACTCCATATCTACACTAAAGCACAATCAGCAGTGTTCACCATGACGCAAACACACACATTCACACACACACACACAGACGAACACACACACACACACACACATCATTTCCACCAACCATCTTTACAACTCCATAGTGCTTATCAGGAAGCAGAACCAGACCTAGTCGTTGAGAGGAACAGGGAGATGTACATTTGAGGAGTTAGCACATCTACATTAGTATGTGACACAAATATCTGTTATTTTCTACCTACTGTGGACTACCATCATGTATCACCGTAGAAACAGGATCCTGCACTACACCTTCACTGTGACTGGTTGTGGGGGAAAAGAACTGTGTTAATTTGTTGAATGATCCTCCAATTTGTGTTTAGCATGGCATCCTATAGTAACACTTCCTCTCTGTGGTTAGCATGGTATCCTATAGCAACCCTTCCTCTCTGTGGTTAGCATGGTATCATATAGCAACCCTTCCTATCTGTGGTTAGCATGGTATCCTATAGTAACCCTTCCTCTCTGTGGTTAGTATGGTATCCTATAGCAACCCTTCCTCTCTGTGGTTAGCATGGTATCCTATAGTAACACTTCCTCTCTGTGGTTAGCATGGTATCCTATAGCAACCCTTCCTCTCTGTGGTTAGCATGGTATCCTATAGCAACCCTTCCTATCTGTGGTTAGCATGGCATCCTATAGTAATACTTCCTCTCTGTGGTTAGCATGGTATCCTATAGCAACCCTTCCTCTCTGTGGTTAGCATGGTATCCTATAGCAACCCTTGCTATCTGTGGTTAGCATGGTATCCTATAGTAACACTTCCTCTCTGTGGATAGCATGGCATCCTATAGTAACACTTCCTCTCTGTGGTTAGCATGGAATCCTTTAGCAACCCTTCCTCTCTGTGGTTAGCATGGTATCCTATAGCAACCCTTCCTCTATGTGGTTAGCATGGTATCCTATTGCAACCCTTCCTATCTGTGGTTAGCATGGCATCCTATAGTAATAATTCCTCTCTGTGGTTAGCATGGTATCCTATAGCAACCCTTCCTCTCTGTGGTTAGCATGGTATCCTATAGCAACCCTTCCTATCTGTGGTTAGCATGGTATCCTATAGCAACCCTTCCTATCTGTGGTTAGCATGGTATCCTATAGTAATACTTCCTCTCTGTGGTTAGCATGGTATCCTATAGCAACCCTTCCTCTCTGTGGTTAGCATGGTATCCTATAGTAACACTTCCTCTCTGTGGTTAGCATGGTATCCTATAGCAACCCTTCCTCTCTGTGGTTAGCATGGTATCCTATAGCAACCCTTCCTCTCTGTGGTTAGCATGGTATCATATAGTAACACTTCCTCTCTGTGGTTAGCATGGTATCCCATAGCAACCCTTCCTCTCTGGGGTTAGCATGGTATCCTATAGCAACCATTCCTCTCTGTGGTTAGCATGGTATCCTATAGCAACCCTTCCTCTCTGTGGTTAGCATGGCATCCTATAGTAACCCTTCCTCTCTGTGGTTAGCATGGTATCCTATAGTAACACTTCCTCTCTGTGGTTAGCATGGTATCCTATAGCAACCCTTCCTATCTGTGGTTAGCATGGCATCCTATAGTAATACTTCCTCTCTGTGGTTAGCATGGTATCCTATAGCAACCCTTCCTCTCTGTGGTTAGCATGGCATCCTATAGTAACACTTCCTCTCTGTGGTTAGCATGGTATCCTATAGCAACCCTTCCTCTCTGTGGTTAGCATGGCATCCTATAGTAACACTTCCTCTCTGTGGTTAGCATGGTATCCTATAGCAACACTTCCTCTCTGTGGTTAGCATGGCATCCTATAGTAACACTTCCTCTCTGTGGTTAACATGGCATCCTATAGCAACCCTTCCTCTCTGTGGTTAGCATGGCATCCTATAGTAACACTTCCTCTCTGTGGTTAGCATGGTATCCTATAGCAACCCTTCCTCTCTGTGGTTAGCATGGCATCCTATAGTAACACTTCCTCTCTGTGGTTAGCATGGCATCCTATAGTAACACTTCCTCTCTGTGGTTAGCATGGCATCCTATAGCAACCCTTCCTCTCTGTGGTTAGCATGGCATCCTATAGTAACACTTCCTCTCTGTGGTTAGCATGGTATCCTATAGCAACACTCCCTCTCTGTGGTTAGCATGGCATCCTATAGTAACACTTCCTCTCTGTGGTTAGCATGGCATCCTATAGCAACCCTTCCTCTCTGTGGTTAGCATGGCATCCTATAGTAACACTTCCTCTCTGTGGTTAGCATGGTATCCTATAGCAACCCTTCCTCTCTGTGGTTAGCATGGCATCCTATAGTAACCCTTCCTCTCTGTGGTTAGCATGGCATCCTATAGTAACACTTCCTCTCTGTGGTTAGCATGGTATCCTATAGCAACCCTTCCTCTCTGTGGTTAGCATGGCATCCTATAGTAACACTTCCTCTCTGTGGTTAGCATGGCATCCTATAGTAACACTTCCTCTCTGTGGTTAGCATGGTATCCTATAGCAACCCTTCCTCTCTGTGGATAGCATGGCATCCTATAGTAACACTTCCTCTCTGTGGTTAGCATGGTATCCTATAGCAACCCTTCCTCTCTGTGGTTAGCATGGCATCATATAGTAACATTTCCTCTCTGTGGTTAGCATGGCATCCTATAGCAACCCTTCCTCTCTGTGGTTAGCATGGCATCCTATAGTAACACTTCCTCTCTGTGGTTAACATGGCATCCTATAGCAACCCTTCCTCTCTGTGGTTAGCATGGCATCCTGTAGTAACACTTCCTCTCTGTGGTTAGCATGGTATCCTATAGCAACCCTTCCTATCTGTGGTTAGCATGACATCCTATAGTAACCCTTCCTCTCTGTGGTTAGCATGGCATCCTATAGTAACACTTCTTCTCTGTGGTTAGCTTGGTATCCTATAGCAACCCTTCCTCTCTGTGGTTAGCATGGCATCCTATAGTAACACTTCCTCTCTGTGGTTAGCATGGTATCCTATAGCAACCCTTCCTCTCTGTGGTTAGCATGGCATCCTATAGTAACACTTCCTCTCTGTGGTTAGCATGGTATCCTATAGCAACCCTTCCTCTCTGTGGTTAGCATGACATCCTATAGTAACACTTCCTCTCTGTGGTTAGCATGGCATCCTATAGTAACACTTCCTCTCTGTGGTTAGCATGGCATCCTATAGCAACCCTTCCTCTCTGTGGTTAGCATGGCATCCTATAGCAACCCTTCCTCTCTGTGGTTAGCATGGTATCCTATAGCAACCATTCCTCTCTGTGGTTAGCATGGTATCCTATAGCAACCCTTCCTATCTGTGGTTAGCATGGCATCCTATAGTAATACTTCCTCTCTGTGGTTAGCATGGTATCCTATAGCAACCCTTCCTCTCTGTGGTTAGCATGGTATCCTATAGCAACCCTTGCTATCTGTGGTTAGCATGGTATCCTATAGTAACACTTCCTCTCTGTGGATAGCATGGCATCCTATAGTAACACTTCCTCTCTGTGGTTAGCATGGAATCCTTTAGCAACCCTTCCTCTCTGTGGTTAGCATGGTATCCTATAGCAACCCTTCCTCTATGTGGTTAGCATGGTATCCTATTGCAACCCTTCCTATCTGTGGTTAGCATGGCATCCTATAGTAATAATTCCTCTCTGTGGTTAGCATGGTATCCTATAGCAACCCTTCCTCTCTGTGGTTAGCATGGTATCCTATAGCAACCCTTCCTATCTGTGGTTAGCATGGTATCCTATAGCAACCCTTCCTATCTGTGGTTAGCATGGTATCCTATAGTAATACTTCCTCTCTGTGGTTAGCATGGTATCCTATAGCAACCCTTCCTCTCTGTGGTTAGCATGGTATCCTATAGTAACACTTCCTCTCTGTGGTTAGCATGGTATCCTATAGCAACCCTTCCTCTCTGTGGTTAGCATGGTATCCTATAGCAACCCTTCCTCTCTGTGGTTAGCATGGTATCATATAGTAACACTTCCTCTCTGTGGTTAGCATGGTATCCCATAGCAACCCTTCCTCTCTGGGGTTAGCATGGTATCCTATAGCAACCATTCCTCTCTGTGGTTAGCATGGTATCCTATAGCAACCCTTCCTCTCTGTGGTTAGCATGGCATCCTATAGTAACCCTTCCTCTCTGTGGTTAGCATGGTATCCTATAGTAACACTTCCTCTCTGTGGTTAGCATGGTATCCTATAGCAACCCTTCCTATCTGTGGTTAGCATGGCATCCTATAGTAATACTTCCTCTCTGTGGTTAGCATGGTATCCTATAGCAACCCTTCCTCTCTGTGGTTAGCATGGCATCCTATAGTAACACTTCCTCTCTGTGGTTAGCATGGTATCCTATAGCAACCCTTCCTCTCTGTGGTTAGCATGGCATCCTATAGTAACACTTCCTCTCTGTGGTTAGCATGGTATCCTATAGCAACACTTCCTCTCTGTGGTTAGCATGGCATCCTATAGTAACACTTCCTCTCTGTGGTTAACATGGCATCCTATAGCAACCCTTCCTCTCTGTGGTTAGCATGGCATCCTATAGTAACACTTCCTCTCTGTGGTTAGCATGGTATCCTATAGCAACCCTTCCTCTCTGTGGTTAGCATGGCATCCTATAGTAACACTTCCTCTCTGTGGTTAGCATGGCATCCTATAGTAACACTTCCTCTCTGTGGTTAGCATGGCATCCTATAGCAACCCTTCCTCTCTGTGGTTAGCATGGCATCCTATAGTAACACTTCCTCTCTGTGGTTAGCATGGTATCCTATAGCAACACTCCCTCTCTGTGGTTAGCATGGCATCCTATAGTAACACTTCCTCTCTGTGGTTAGCATGGCATCCTATAGCAACCCTTCCTCTCTGTGGTTAGCATGGCATCCTATAGTAACACTTCCTCTCTGTGGTTAGCATGGTATCCTATAGCAACCCTTCCTCTCTGTGGTTAGCATGGCATCCTATAGTAACCCTTCCTCTCTGTGGTTAGCATGGCATCCTATAGTAACACTTCCTCTCTGTGGTTAGCATGGTATCCTATAGCAACCCTTCCTCTCTGTGGTTAGCATGGCATCCTATAGTAACACTTCCTCTCTGTGGTTAGCATGGCATCCTATAGTAACACTTCCTCTCTGTGGTTAGCATGGTATCCTATAGCAACCCTTCCTCTCTGTGGATAGCATGGCATCCTATAGTAACACTTCCTCTCTGTGGTTAGCATGGTATCCTATAGCAACCCTTCCTCTCTGTGGTTAGCATGGCATCATATAGTAACATTTCCTCTCTGTGGTTAGCATGGCATCCTATAGCAACCCTTCCTCTCTGTGGTTAGCATGGCATCCTATAGTAACACTTCCTCTCTGTGGTTAACATGGCATCCTATAGCAACCCTTCCTCTCTGTGGTTAGCATGGCATCCTGTAGTAACACTTCCTCTCTGTGGTTAGCATGGTATCCTATAGCAACCCTTCCTATCTGTGGTTAGCATGACATCCTATAGTAACCCTTCCTCTCTGTGGTTAGCATGGCATCCTATAGTAACACTTCTTCTCTGTGGTTAGCTTGGTATCCTATAGCAACCCTTCCTCTCTGTGGTTAGCATGGCATCCTATAGTAACACTTCCTCTCTGTGGTTAGCATGGTATCCTATAGCAACCCTTCCTCTCTGTGGTTAGCATGGCATCCTATAGTAACACTTCCTCTCTGTGGTTAGCATGGTATCCTATAGCAACCCTTCCTCTCTGTGGTTAGCATGACATCCTATAGTAACACTTCCTCTCTGTGGTTAGCATGGCATCCTATAGTAACACTTCCTCTCTGTGGTTAGCATGGCATCCTATAGCAACCCTTCCTCTCTGTGGTTAGCATGGCATCCTATAGCAACCCTTCCTCTCTGTGGTTAGCATGGTATCCTATAGCAACCATTCCTCTCTGTGGTTAGCATGGTATCCTATAGCAACCTTCCTCTCTGTGGTTAGCATGGCATCCTATAGCAACCCTTCCTCTCTGTGGTTAGCATGGTATCCTATAGTAACACTTCCTCTCTGTGGTTAGCATGGTATCCTATAGCAACCCTTCCTATCTGTGGTTAGCATGGCATCCTATAGTAATACTTCCTCTCTGTGGTTAGCATGGTATCCTATAGCAACCCTTCCTCTCTGTGGTTAGCATGGCATCCTATAGTAACACTTCCTCTCTGTGGTTAGCATGGTATCCTATAGCAACCCTTCCTCTCTGTGGTTAGCATGGTATCCTATAGCAACCCTTCCTCTCTGTGGTTAGCATGGTATCCTATAGCAACCCTTCCTATCTGTGGTTAGCATGGCATCCTATAGTAACCCTTCCTCTCTGTGGTTAGCATGGTATCCTATAGCAACCCTTCCTCTCTGTGGTTAGCATGGCATCCTATAGTAACACTTCCTCTCTGTGGTTAGCATGGTATCCTATAGCAACCCTTCCTCTCTGTGGTTAGCATGGTATCCTATAGCAACCCTTCCTCTCTGTGGTTAGCATGGTATCCTATAGCAACCCTTCCTATCTGTGGTTAGCATGGCATCCTATAGTAACCCTTCCTCTCTGTGGTTAGCATGGTATCCTATAGTAACACTTCCTCTCTGTGGTTAGCATGGTATCCTATAGCAACCCTTCCTATCTGTGGTTAGCATGGTATCCTATAGCAACCCTTCCTATCTGTGGTTAGCATGGTATCCTATAGTAATACTTCCTCTCTGTGGTTAGCATGGTATCCTATAGCAACCCTTCCTCTCTGTGGTTAGCATGGTATCCTATAGTAACACTTCCTCTCTGTGGTTAGCATGGTATCCTATAGCAACCCTTCCTCTCTGTGGTTAGCATGGTATCCTATAGCAACCCTTCCTATCTGTGGTTAGCATGGCATCCTATAGTAATACTTCCTCTCTGTGGTTAGCATGGTATCCTATAGCAACCCTTCCTCTCTGTGGTTAGCATGGCATCCTATAGAAACACTTCCTCTCTGTGGTTAGCATGGTATCCTATAGCAACCCTTCCTCGCTGTGGTTAGCATGGCATCCTATAGTAACACTTCCTCTCTGTGGTTAGCATGGTATCCTATAGCAACCCTTCCTCTCTGTGGTTAGCATGGCATCCTATAGTAACACTTCCTCTCTGTGGTTAGCATGGTATCCTATAGCAACCCTTCCTCTCTGTGGTTAGCATGGCATCCTATAGTAACACTTCCTCTCTGTGGGTAGCATGGTATCCTATAGCAACCCTTCCTCTCTGTGGTTAGCATGGCATCCTATAGTAACACTTCCTCTCTGTGGTTAACATGGCATCCTATAGCAACCCTTCCTCTCTGTGGTTAGCATGGCATCCTATAGTAACACTTCCTCTCTGTGGTTAGCATGGTATCCTATAGCAACCCTTCCTCTCTGTGGTTAGCATGGCATCCTATAGTAACACTTCCTCTCTGTGGTTAGCATGGCATCCTATAGTAACACTTCCTCTCTGTGGTTAGCATGGCATCCTATAGCAACCCTTCCTCTCTGTGGTTAGCATGGCATCCTATAGTAACACTTCCTCTCTGTGGTTAGCATGGTATCCTATAGCAACCCTTCCTCTCTGTGGTTAGCATGGCATCCTATAGTAACACTTCCTTTATGTGGTTAGCATGGCATCCTATAGCAACCCTTCCTCTCTGTGGTTAGCATGGCATCCTATAGTAACACTTCCTCTCTGTGGTTAGCATGGTATCCTATAGCAACCCTTCCTCTCTGTGGTTAGCATGGCATCCTATAGTAACCCTTCCTCTCTGTGGTTAGCATGGCATCCTATAGTAACACTTCCTCTCTGTGGTTAGCATGGTATCCTATAGCAACCCTTCCTCTCTGTGGTTAGCATGGCATCCTATAGTAACACTTCCTCTCTGTGGTTAGCATGGCATCCTATAGTAACACTTCCTCTCTGTGGTTAGCATGGTATCCTATAGCAACCCTTCCTCTCTGTGGTTAGCATGGCATCATATAGTAACACTTCCTCTCTGTGGTTAGCATGGCATCCTATAGCAACCCTTCCTCTCTGTGGTTAGCATGGCATCCTACAGTAACACTTCCTCTCTGTGGTTAGCATGGCATCCTATAGCAACCCTTCCTCTCTGTGGTTAGCATGGCATCCTATAGTAACACTTCCTCTCTGTGGTTAGCATGGCATCCTATAGTAACACTTCCTCTCTGTGGTTAGCATGGTATCCTATAGCAACCCTTCCTCTCTGTGGTTAGCATGGCATCCTATAGTAACACTTCCTCTCTGTGGTTAGCATGGTATCCTATAGCAACCCTTCCTCTCTGTGGTTAGCATGGCATCCTATAGTAACACTTCCTCTCTGTGGTTAGCATGGCATCCTATAGTAACACTTCCTCTCTGTGGTTAGCATGGCATCCTATAGCAACCCTTCCTCTCTGTGGTTAGCATGGCATCCTATAGTAACACTTCCTATCTGTGGTTAGCATGGTATCCTATAGCAACCCTTCCTCTCTGTGGTTAGCATGGTATCCTATAGCAACCATTCCTCTCTGTGGTTAGCATGGTATCCTATAGTAACACTTCCTCTCTGTGGTTAGCATGGCATCCTATAGTAACACTTCCTCTGTGTGGTTAGCATTGTATCCTATAGCAACCCTTCCTCTCTGTGGTTAGCATGGCATCCTATAGTAATACTTCCTCTCTGTGGTTAGCATGGCATCCTATAGTAACACTTCCTTTCTGTGGTTAGCATGGTATCCTATAGTAACACTTCCTCTCTGTGGTTAGCATGGCATCCTATAGTAACACTTCCTCTCTGTGGTTAGCATGGTATCGTATAGTAACACTTCCTCTCTGTGGTTAGCATGGTATCCTATAGTAACACTTCCTCTCTGTGGTTAGCATGGCATCCTATAGCAACCCTTCCTCTCTGTGGTTAGCATGGTATCCTATAGTAACACTTCCTCTCTGTGGTTAGCATGGTATCCTATAGTAATACTTCCTCTCTGTGGTTAGCATGGCATCCTATAGTAACACTTCCTCTCTGTGGTTAGCATGGTATCCTATAGTAACACTTCCTCTCTGTGGTTAGCATGGCATCCTATAGTAACACTTCCTCTCTGTGGTTAGCATGGCATCCTATAGTAACACTTCCTCTCTGTGGTTAGCATGGTATCCTATAGTAACACTTCCTCTCTGTGGTTAGCATGGCATTGTGATGCACAGTATGTGTGTTGGGGCTACTGTTTTCATCTCCTATCCCACGGCTTAACATACCCCACTTCTTTTTAGACAAGCTACTGTATGTTTTCAAAACTGTAATATTCACATGAATTCTGATTATTTCCAGGGATACACAACATCCTGAAATATATGTAGACAATGTTGTTAGATAGAATACTATATTTCCTTTGACAGAGGGACGCTGAATGTAACAAATGGCTCAACTTACCCCACTCTTCCCTACACACTGACATAATGTATAGTACTTACCCCACTCTCCCCTACACACTGACATAATGTATAGTACTTACCCCACTCTCTCCTACACACTGACATAATGTAGAGTACTTACCCCACTCTCTCCTACACACTGACATAATGTAGAGTACTTACCCCACTCTCCCCTACACACTGACATAATGTATAGTACTTACCCCACTCTCTCCTACACACTGACATAATGTATAGTACTTACCCCACTCTCCCCTACACACTGACATAATGTATAGTACTTACCCCACTCTCCCCTACACACTGACATAATGTATAGTACTTACCCCACTCTCCCCTACACACTGACATAATGCATAGTACTTACCCCACTCTCCCCTACACACTGACATAATGTATAGTACTTACCCCACTCTCCCCTACACACTGACATAATGTATAGTACCTACCCCAATCTCCCCTACACACTGACATAATGTATAGTACTTACCCCACTCTCTCCTACACACTGACATAATGTATAGTACTTACCCCACTCTCTCCTACACACTGACATAATGTATAGTACTTACCCCACTCTCCCCTACACACTGACATAATGTATAGTACTTACCCCACTCTCCCCTACACACTGACATAATGTATAGTACTTACCCCACTCTCCCCTACACACTGACATAATGTATAGTACTTACCCCACTCTCTCCTACACACTGACATAATGTATAGTACTTACCCCACTCTCTCCTACACACTGACATAATGTATAGTACTTACCCCACTCTCCCCTACACACTGACATAATGTATAGTACTTACCCCACTCTCCCCTACACACTGACATAATGTATAGTACCTACCCCACTCTCCCCTACACACTGACATAATGTATAGTACTTACCCCACTCTCCCCTACACACTGACATAATGTATAGTACTTACCCCACTCTCCCCTACACACTGACATAATGTATAGTACTTACCCCACTCTCCCCTACACACTGACATAATGTATAGTACTTACCCCACTCTCCCCTACACACTGACATAATGCATAGTACTTACCCCACTCTCCCCTACACACTGACATAATGTATAGTACATACCCCACTCTCCCCTACACACTGACATAATGTATAGTACCTACCCCAATCTCCCCTACACACTGACATAATGTATAGTACTTACCCCACTCTCTCCTACACACTGACATAATGTATAGTACTTACCCCACTCTCTCCTACACACTGACATAATGTATAGTACTTACCCCACTCTCCCCTACACACTGACATAATGTATAGTACTTACCCCACTCTCCCCTACACACTGACATAATGTATAGTACTTACCCCACTCTCCCCTACACACTGACATAATGTATAGTACTTACCCCACTCTCTCCTACACACTGACATAATGTATAGTACTTACCCCACTCTCTCCTACACACTGACATAATGTATAGTACTTACCCCACTCTCTCCTACACACTGACATAATGTATAGTACTTACCCCACTCTCTCCTACACACTGACATAATGTAGAGTACTTACCCCACTCTCCCCTACACACTGACATAATGTATAGTACTTACCCCACTCTCCCCTACACACTGACATAATGTATAGTACTTACCCCACTCTCCCCTACACACTGACATAATGTATAGTACTTACCCCACTCTCTCCTACACACTGACATAATGTATAGTACTTACCCCACTCTCCCCTACACACTGACATAATGTATAGTACTTACCCCACTCTCCCCTACACACTGACATAATGTATAGTACTTACCCCACTCTCCCCTACACACTGACATAATGTATAGTACTTACCCCACTCTCCCCTACACACTGACATAATGTATAGTACTTATCCCACTCTCCCCTACACACTGGTTGAATCAATGTTGTTTCAACGTAATTTGTCAATGTATTTTGACGTGGAATCAGTGAGTAAAATACATTGGATCAACCAGTACTGTTTTCATCTAATTTCAACCAGTGTTTTAAACATGAAATTAGGGTAGAACTTCAACTTATATACATTGACTTACATCAACCTAATTTCAACATAATCATCAGAATGTATACAATGCTATTGTATTTAAAGTTCTTTGCAGAAACGTAAAAATAAATCTATATTCAATTGGGTAATTCAAACTATGTTGAATTTCAAATTTCAATAAACATATTTCATTTGACCTTGTTTCAATGTTGATAGTAAAATGGTATATTTGAATCAATGTCATTGTTTCAAAGTCATCCTATCAACCACAGTCCAGCGATTCCTGCCTAAACATTGACTCCCACTGGTATAACGAACATCAATGAGAACTAGTCTACCATCCAGAACCTCTATGTACCCTACTTAGCTTTGGAAACAACCTGTGTTCAAATCTGCTGAGCTACCATGCATTGATCTGCTTCCATAGGGACCTGAAGTCGGAAGTTTACATACACTTAGGTTGGAGTCATTAAAACTCGTTTTTCAACCACTCCACACTTTTCTTGTCAACAAACTATCGTTTTGGTAAGTCGGTTAGGACATCTACTTTGTGCATGACACAAGTAATTTGTTCAACAATTGTTTACAGACAGATTATTTCACTTATAATACACTGTATCACAATTCCAGTGGGTCAGAAGTTTACATACACTAAGTTGACTGAGCCTTTAAACAGCTTGGAAAATTCCAGAAAATGATGTCATCGCTATAGAAGCTTCTGATAGGCTAAATGTTATCATTTGAGTCAATTGGAGTTGTACCTGTGGATGTATTTCAAGGCCTACTTTGAACTCAGTGCCTCTTTGCTTGACATCATGGGAAAATGGCCTCCCGGGTGGCGCAGTGGTCTAGGGCACTGCATCGCAGTGCTAGCTGCGCCACCAGAGTCTCTGGGTTCGCGCCCAGGCTGGGCTGGGTTCGCGCCCAGGCTCTGTCGCAGCCGGCCGCAACCGGGAGGTCCGTGGGGCGACGCACAATTGGCATAGCGTCGTCCGGGTTAGGGAGGGTTTGGCCGGTAGGGATATCCTTGTCTCAGTATGTAAAATGTAATAAAATGTATGCACTCTACTGTAAGTCGCTCTGGATAAGAGCGTCTGCTAAATGACTAAAATGTAAATGTAATGTAAATGAAAATCAAAATAAATCAGCCAAGACCTCATAAAAAAAACTGTAGACCTCCACAAATCTGGTTCATCCTGAGGAGCAATTTCCAAACTCCTGAAGGTACCACGTTCATCTGTACAAACAATAGTACGCAAGTATAAACACCATGGGACCATGCAGCCGTCATACCGCTCAGGAAGGAGATGCGTTCTGTCTCCTAGAGATGAACATACTTTGGTGCGAAAAGTGCAAATCAATCCCAGAACAACAGCAAAGGACCCTGTGAAGATGCTGGAGGAAACAGGTACAAAAGTATCTATATCCACAGTAAAACGAGTCCTATATCGACATAACCTGAAAGGCCGCTCAGCAAGGAAGAAGCCACTGCTTGAAAACCGCCATAAAAAAAGCCAGACGACAGTTTGCAACTGCACATTGGGACAAAGATCGTACTTTTTGGAGAAATGTCCTCTGGTCTGATGAAACAAAAATAGAACTGTTTGGCCATAATTACCATTGTTATGTTTGGAGGAAAAAGGTGGAGGCTTGCAAGCCAAAGAACACCATCCCAACCGTGAAGCACGAGGGTGGCAGCATCATGTTGTGTGGGTGCTTTGCTGCAGGAGGGACTGGTGCACCTCACAAAATAGATGGCATCATGAGGAAGGAACATTATGTGGATATATTGAAGCAACATCTCAAGACATCAGTCAGGAAGTTAAAGCTTGGTCGCAAATGGGTCTTCCAAATGGACAATGACCCCAAGCATACTTCCAAAGTTGTGGCAAAATGGCTTAAGGACAACAAAGTCAAGGTATTGGAGTGGCCATCACAAAGCCCTGACCTCAATCCCATAAACAATTTGTGGGTAGAACTGAAGCATGTGCGAGCAAGGAGGCCTACAAACCTGACTCAGTTACACCATCTCTGTCAGGAGGAATGGGCCAAAATTCACCCAACTTATTGTGGGAAGCTTGTGGAAGGCTACCCGAAACGTTTGACCCAAGTTAAACAATTTAAAGGCAATGCAACCAAATACTAATTGAGTGCATGTAAACTTCTGACCCACTGGGAATGTGATGAAAGAAATAAAAGCTGAAATAAATCACTTTCTCTACTATTATTCTGACATTTCACATTCCTAAAATAAAGTTGTGATCCTAACTGAATTTTTACTAGGATTAAATATTGTGAATTGGGAAAAACTGAATTTAAATGTATTTGGCTAAGGTGTATGTAAACTTCAGACTTCAACTGTAAATAACATTGAATAGTTGAGGGAAAAGGAAACCGCACACTGCTCTTGATAGTATCACTGATCTTAAATAAGCTTTACGTATCGGCCTCACGGCCTTCGTCAAAGGTCTGACGAGTGAAGCCGATACGTAAAGCTTCTTAAAGATCAGTGATACTATCAAGAGCAGTGTGCGGTTTCCTTTTTCCCTCACCTTTTCCAATTGTTACCATGCACCTGCAAAAAAGATGTCTCTGATGTGCGAGTGCCTTTTGAATTTTGAACATTGAATAGTTGAAAGTAACTCTTCTAACTTGTCTTACTTCACAAGCTATATGTGAAAGTAAATTTGGAGTGAGGTTGGGTTCATGTAGGCTACATTGAAATCCGATTTGCCCAACAGAGGACACCATCATTTCAACGTGTAGTTAGGTATATTATCATTCATCCATGGTTGATTGGATCCTAGCTACCATTAGCCCTATAAATAGGATGCCACATGATATGAATAATACACTTTGACCTTTGGATATTGTCTTTTATGTATGTTATTTAAAATGTAAAGTATATATAAACACTATCCAAGCAGAAGATACATCTCCTTCGAATGTTGATATTTGGCTGCGTTCACAATTCAATGTCCAGTTTGTCTACAAATTAATGATTGATATGTAGGATTCGCTTCTCCATCTCAACCAAACATAACCTGATCTTAGGAGGACCCTGTCTCTCTCAGACCAGGGAAGTGGAACCTGATCTTAGGAGGACCCTGTCTCTCTCAGACCAGGGAAGTGGAACCTGATCTTAGAAGGACCCCGTCTCTCTCAGACCAGGGATGTGGAACCTGATCTTAGGAGGACTCCATCTCTCTCAGACCAGGGATGTGGAACCTGATCTTAGGAGGACCCCGTCTCTCTCAGACCAGGGAAGTGGAACCTGATCTTAGGAGGACCCCGTCTCTCTCAGACCAGGGAAGTGGAACCTGATCTTAGGAGGACCCCGTCTCTCTCAGACCAGGGATGTGGAACCTGATCTTAGGAGGACTCCATCTCTCTCAGACCAGGGAAGTGGAACCTGATCTTAGGAGGACCCTGTCTCTCTCAGACCAGGGAAGTGGAACCTGATCTTAGAAGGACCCCGTCTCTCTCAGACCAGGGATGTGGAACCTGATCTTAGCAGGACTCCGTCCCTCTCAGTAGACACTACAATAAGCCTTATGTTGACATGGACTAACACACACACAAACATGAGTGGATCTGCTTCCCTCAGTCAGTCACACCAGGTCTCCAACACCACTTCCTGTTTCTCTGACTGAGGAGGAAGAAGAAGATGACCCTTCACTCTATTCCCTAGAAGCCAAGGCTTCCTGTTTGGACAAGGCTACAATCTCATTGCTACAATTCCAGCTTTCATATTCAACATGAGGAAGCCGGAGGGATAATCGAGGTTCGGACAGGACAGGAACTGCTGAACTACACAGAAAAGTAGTTTTCTGATATAAATCAGATGTAAAAAGCTAGCTAAAGGGAGAAACCCTATTGCTCCTCTCAATCTATGATTTGGATGAAATGCTAAATAGCACATTTACATGTATATGATTAACTCTCTATCTTTCTCTCTCCCCCCTCCTCTGGGAGGAAGAGTGGCAGCTCCTGCAGGCTCCCTGTTATGCTGGCATAGTGGCATCATTCTGAAACTGGTATTAGGCATTTCCTGCTGTGTCCGTTGGCGGGTGGAAGTGTGTGTGCGTGTGTCTGGGCAGAACGCACCTGGTCCGCGCAGCTGTGGGGATCCTAGCAGGGGGGATATAAAAAGAGAAAGAGATAGAGGGCGAGATAGAAGGACGGGAGGAGACGAATGAGGCCCTGTGTGTTACTCTGTCTGACAGAGAAGGAGAGATCTCAATTATTAAAGTATCAGTTTGCTATCAGCTCTTACAGAAACCAATTAAAATGGTTGTGTTTGTGTTTGAATTCATAAAAGAGGACAATCAGTAAAGGCTAGATTGACTTTTCCACAGCTTGGCGACTGCACTTAAAAGTCATTTGTTTATCAAATGGGGGAGATGCAACATCCGAAAGAGATTCTCGAAGAACTCCAAGTCTCACACGTAGACACATATCAAAAATACTGTTATTTCCTTGTTAAAGCAGGGAGAGAACCCTCCATAGCCTTTTGACTTTGCTCACTGTTCCGTAATGTTCTCTGTACTTGAAAATGATAATTTCCTGTTTTTCTGTTGAAATCGTGTTGGTCAGAGGTTCGACAACACAGTTTGTGCATTGATTAACGACTTTATTAACGAAATCAATCTCTGAGCTGATCAAAGCAGCCAAACCAGGTCACGCTTTTATTTCAGACAACAGTCTGTGGGATGCAACGACTAACAAGGAATTTTATTCCGTTGTGCAGATTGTTTCGTCACTGATTATTTGGACAAATCACGATTTGGCAGGTGTTCGCATCTTTCCAATTTTGGCGGAGGTGGAGGGGACATTCGGGCAATAGACTTGCAGAGAGAGGGGGTGGAGCTACCGCCCCGCTTCCTGTCCTCGTTCTAGTATCTTTTCTAACACGTCTCCCTAGAACTAAGTTAAAACCATTACCTTTTTCACGTAAGAAAGATTTGTCAGTATACATTAAACGTATCTATGGTAGTGAGCAGTGGCAATTTTAGCATGTAAATCTTGGTGGGGGCAAAAAAATTATGTGGGATGCATGCCAACAAAGCCACTACACAATACAACACTAACACATTAATTGCACTATAACGGTGACAAATGATGCCCACAAACTGTTAGGGCCTACATAAAGCTGTCCCAACAGCAGAGTCCCAACAGCAGTCCCAACACCTTACCACTGCTACACCTGGCTATCAGCGGAGCCTTGTCTGGCAGCGAAACTGTTCATTCAGCCTCATTTACTACCTTTTAATTGAGATGTACAAAACTATGGCAAAAGGGGATGACAAGAGGATAAGAGGCAATCCGTAATTTCGATTAAGACATTAATGAGTGAGCTACGACGGACATAGTCAATATAACTATTTGTTCAGCACTTTTGAAATGTACAGCGACAGAATTCAGAACATGGGCCGTTCTGTCACGACTTCCGCCGAAGTCGGTCCCTCTCCTTGTTCGGGTGGCGTTCGGCGGTCGACGTCACCGGTCTTCTAGACTTCGCCGATTCACTTTTACTTTTCCATTTGTTTTGTCTTTGTTTTCTACACACCTGGTTTCTATTCCCCAATTACATGTTCATTATTTAACCCTCTGTTTCCCACATGTTAGTGTGCGTGTTTATTGATTGTTCATGTCGGTACTTGTCAGCTGGTTATGTTTGCCGGGTTACGTATTTACGCCCGTTATTTTCGAATGACTGGTATTTCTCCGCACCTTGAGTATTGTCTGTATACTGGTGCTGTCTTGGAATGAAATACCTTGTGCACTCATCTCTGCTCTCCTGCGCCTGATTCACTGCACCAGTTACCCACCACCTGACACGTTCTTACAGTGTTCTCCCTGTACACCAAGTCAGAACCGTAGGATAATAAAGGGGGCATATAAGCAGACAATGAAAGCTCTTACAATATTTGATGATTACATTTCTCAAAAACAGGTTATAGGCTACATGTGCACCACCAAGTCAGAATAGTAGGTGACATTAAGAGGTGAAAATAGACCAAATTATTAGGGTGAGGCACATGGGCTACCAAGAGCTTACTACACAACATACACTTAGTATTACTTTCTTAGCTACAGTATACATATCTCCCTGGCGTATTACATAATATATGCAGCAGCATACAATACATTGTTGGACTCACCTTGTTGTGCTGTGCTCACTTGAACAGGAAGGTGGTGCGGCAGTCCTTCATGGGCAAATTTTATCATCAAACTTTGTCATCAAAGTCTGGCATTGTCTAGATTTATGGTGCTTTCAAGACAACTGAGAACTCTGAAGAAAAAAAAGGTTGAATCATGATGACATCAGTGATCTTCAGGTCGTAGCTCTAGAAAGAGGCCCGAGTTCCCGATTTACAATTCCGAGTTGGATGAAGTGCAAAACGTATTTTCCCAGTCGTAGCTCGTTTTTCCAGAGTTCCCAGTTTTCTTGAACTCACAGTTAGCCACTGATTTCTTCAAAACCACTCATTGTTGAATTTGCGATTTTCAACTTGTTGTGTAATGTTAATGTCCAATGGCCGATAAGCACCGATATGTTTTATCTATAATTTCTCTTCATTATTTCTCTTCATATGACAAGGATTAAAAGGATTTGCCAGTAGATTGTCGACTTGATTCATGATGATGACTGCTAGCTAAGATTTTGAAAGTATGATGTTGACATGGTCAGTTCCGTCAAAGCTACTGTACATATAACGTGAGTTGTTATCATTTTATCTGTGGCCAATGACCTTGGTGACTTCTTGGATGGGCACTTCTAATGTAATGTAACTCTGTCACCACCCAAGGGGCTAGGACTTTCGAAGTCTACCGTTAGACTTGGCGGTGACGTAGTGTCCCCATGAGTGACAGAACACTGAGCCAATCACGGCGCAACGCTCCGTATTTTCTGCGGGCTTGCCCCACCCCCACAGAAAGCACTGAGCTAGTCTGAAACCTAGCTCCAAAATACCATGCAAAATGTATTCATGTATTTTTTGCTTAAAATGTGGGGCTCAAAACAGCTGCCCCACCTGCCCTGAACGACGGGTTACCACTTGTAGCGAGGCATTAGTTGATCACTGGGAAGCAGTTCCTAGGAATCTGGAAAACAGGAAATACATCATCCTGAACAATCACTTCTCCGCTAGTAGGTGGTACACCAGGGCACCTTACTTGACCTGGGATAGTGATGCTTTCTAAAGCATGCTCAAGATGTATAGAATTATGCTTTGGGGAATTAGTAGTGAGGCTGGTTAAGACGTGTCGTTATACTCAGGTAAATGAGGAGTGGTATTGTGACTGCTAAGGTTTGTGGTCAATGGGGGGGGGGGTTCATGTGACCTGGTCAAAGGTCACTGTGGACTGATCTATGACAGAGCAGAGTGCAGTAAAGGGTCATATACACACTGTTACATCACTGGAGTGGAGTCCATTCTCTCCAGATGGACAGAGGAGACAGAGACAAGCCCTGTGTGTGTCAGCCTGGACAGGCAGGGAGGGGAAGGACAGACTACACACACAGCAACCCACCTGGCTGTCTTTCAGTGAGGCTGAGTGCTGCTCATTTGATTGTTGTACCTAAGTCAACATCAAACAGACAGAGAGGACGGAGAGAGGCCTTTACTTCAGAGACCCCGTTTATAATGATACCAGTTGGACACAACCAGGGTTGGGGTCAATTCCAATTGAAGTCAGTCAATTCGGGAAATAAACTGAAATTCAAATTCATTTATTGTGAATAAAGCTTTTATTTTCAATGTCTTCTCAATGAACTGAAAAGTTTACATATATTTTTACATTTGAATCACTTCCTGATTTGACTGACTTACAGAGGAAATACAAAACGTGTGTGTATAATCACGGTAGTAATTGAAAGGGAACAGTTTGTAGATTTATGGGGAAATGATTAGACCAAAGTTGAGGACGTAACAGTTAACTTACACCAGACATACATAACACAAACATAATTCAAATAGGATAATATGAGATATGCATCCAAAACATTTAAATGTTTGGATTCAGTCATGTGAACTGTTATGCTGTCCACTTCGTTCTAATCATTTCCCCATTACCTTTAAAACTGTTCCCTTTCAATTGCTACTACCATGCTTTCTTATTTCTTATTTCTTATGTACTGTAAGAATTGTGTGTAAATCAAATCAAGTTTAAAGGCTTAACTCGTATCATGTTTGAGCTAGTGTCCTTCAGTATTGAAAACCCGGTTCCAGAAATAAATCAGATCAACATTTTGCTATCACGTTGGTTCTTCCGTGGGTGCTATGTGTACGTTTAGAGGTACAGGATCAGAGGGATTACAGTCATTGAAGAAAGTTGAAATATTTCTGGGCTTTTATTGTGGAGAGCTGACTGGTCTACTGCATTAAACAATCTGGGGGGTTTTTACACTCGAATTTGCTCGCTATTTTGAATGAGTTTGTTGGCTGTAAGAAGACAAGGTGCCAGGACATCATCTGATCTAAAAGTGGTTTTAACGGTTGTCTTAAGTCACTACCATCCTTATTTTCAAGTGTTATAAACAAACACACAGGCCTCTTTCCTCCAAAATGTGTTTGATTGTGTTACTTTGTTTACTAAGCCCTCCAAATGACTCTTAGTAGTTGTTTTCTTATCATTTGTTTGTTCCTCAAACGACCCTGTTGCCTGAGTGAACTCTCCATATACCTCTGGTCAAACGCACACACACCATCTTCTTCCTTATCTGTCTCTCCGTCAGGCCCAATCAGACACCTCGCTGGCCGCCGTGGCCGGAGACACACGTTAGCGACCCTCACTTCAATTAGCCCTTTTTCACAGCTATAACCCCCCCACTAGGCCCACAGCTAGGTCCAATGCACTCCATCTATCACCTGCACCCTTTGAAGGGGACGAGGTGGCGAGGGGAGAAGGGGGGTGAGGCAGAGGGGGCGTGCTGGCTGGAGTGACAGATGACTTCTCAGATGGAGAGATAGTGAGACTGGGTGACCTTTGACCTGGCTTACTGGCCTTTGAGAGAGAGAGGGAGGCAGGTTGGCTTTCTGTCATGCATGTGTGGGGTTTAATGTGGGGTAAATGTGTGTTCTGTGTTGGAAGTGTGGGGGTATATTTATTTATTTTTATTTATTTAACTAGGCAAGTCATAACAAATTCTTACTTTCAATGACAGTGGGTTAACTGCCTTGTTCAAGGGCAGAACGACAGATTGTTTTAGCTTGTCAGCTCGGGGATTCGATCTTGCAACTTTTCGGTAACTAGTCCAACGCTTTAACCACTAGGCTACCTACCGCCCTGTATATGAGTTGTGGTAGTGGATGGGGGTCTAAAGTATAAAGTGTGGGGGGTATATGAGTTGTGGTAGTGGATGGGGGTCTAAAGTATAAAGTGTGGGGGGTATATGAGTTGTGGTAGTGGATGGGGGTCTAAAGTATAAAGTGTGGGGGGTATATGAGTTGTGGTAGTGGATGGGGGTCTAAAGTATAAAGTGTGGGGGGTATATGAGTTGTGGTTGTGGATGGGCGTCTAAAGTATAAAGTGTGGGGGGTGTATGAGTTGTGGTAGTGGATGGGGGTCTAAAGTATAAAGTGTGGGGGGTGTATGAGTTGTGGTTGTGGATGGGGGGTCTAAAATCTGAAGTGTGGGGGGTATATGAGTTGTGGTTGTGGATGGGGGTGTGTGTGTGTGTGTGTGTGTGTGTGTGTGTGTGTGTGTGTGTGTGTGTGTGTGTGTGTGTGTGTGTGTGTGTGTGTGTGTGTGTGTGTGTGTGTGTGTGTGTGTGTGGGTATGTATGTGTGGGTGTGCATGTGTGTGTGTGTGTGTGTGTGTGTGTGTGTGTGTGTGTGTGTGTGTGTGTGTGTGTGTGTGTGTGTGTGTGTGTGTGTGTGTGTGTGTGTGTGTGTGTATGGGTGTGTGTGTATGGGTGTGTGTGTGTGTGTGTGTGTGTGTGTGTGTGTGTGTGTGTGTGTGTGTGTGTGTGTGTGTGTGTGTGTGTGTGTGTGTGTGTGTGTACTCTCTGTAGTACTCTACTTCTCTCTGTAGTACTCTACTTCTCTCTGTAGTACTCTACTTCTCTCTGTAGTACTCTACTTCTCTCTGTAGTACTCTACTTCTTTCTGTAGTACTCTACTTCTCTCTGTAGTACTCTACTTCTCTCTGTAGTACTCTACTTCTCTCTGAGGTAGTCTACTTCTCTCTGTAGTACTCTCTGTAGTACTCTACAGGTAACCAGCCGCTTACACCAAGTCTGACCAGGGAACCGGCCCCTTACACCAAGTCTGACCAGGGAACCAGCCCCTTACACCAAGTCCGACCAGGGAACCAGCCCCTCAGACTTGGTGTAAGCGGCTGGTTCCCTGGTCAGACTTGGTGTAAGCGGCTGGTTACCTGTAGAAGGGGGGTGTGTTGAGGGGGGTGGATGGGGGAAGAGGGAGCCCTCTGTCCTCTCTGTCTCCTACCAGTCTGCCTCCCTCCCTGCCTTCCCAAACATCTGGAACTCACATCAAGACTGCTGAGAAAGGAGAGGAGAGTGGCATGACGGGAGGAGGGAGAGGAGAGGAGGAGGAAGAAAGATGAGAGGAGGGAGGAAGGGAAAGGATAAGAGAGGAAAGAGGGAGGAGGAGGAGAGAAGGGACGAGGGATGAGTAGGAGGAGAGAAGGGAGGAGGGATGAGAGGGGCTTGAAGAGAGGAAGAGGGAGGGAGGTGGATGAAGGGGAAGGAGGAGAGAACGAGAGGTGGAACAGAACCCATTAGTGCCAGACTAGATGGGTCAAGCAAACACTCAGGCTTCCATTTATCATCCTACCCAAACTCCCTTCAACCCCCTAGAGTCAATATTTGTCTTAATATGAATCCTTAAGAGTCTATTGACGCACCTGTGCCGATGTAGGTCTTCTGCATCTGCGTCGTAAAGTGACAGAGCTACAGCGGTGTTTGCCAGACCAGGAGACATCCCGAAAATTGGTGTTCTCGCTAAATGTCTGTAGCGACCAAACAGTTAGTTCTACAAACTAATATAACCCCACTCTGGAAAGCTGAGACTAACGAACACAATGGTGTTTTGCTCTACAACCCCCACAAGTGTCACGGGACTCATTTGAAGGGATATGTTATTCATTGTGGTAATATCTAGAGCTTAAAAGGGCTCTTTGGCTGTCCCCATTGGAAAACCCTTTGAAGAACCCTTTTGGATCCAGGTAGAACATATTTGGATTCCATTTAGAACCCTTTTCTAAAAGTGTAGACTCTACATGGTTTAAACATACACACATCTTACCCAAACTCCCTTAAAAATAGCCAAACTCCCTTAAACATACCCAAACTCCCTTAAACATACAGTACCCAAACTCCATTAAACATACCCAAACTCCATTAAACATACCCAAACTCCCTTAAAAATAGCCAAACTCCATTAAACATACCTAACTCCATTAAACATACCCAAACTCCCTTAAACATACCCAAACTCCATGAACATACCCAAACTCCATTAAACATACCCAAACTCCCTTAAAAATAGCCAAACTCCATTAAACATACCTAACTCCATTAAACATACCCAAACTCCCTTAAACATACCCAAACTCCATGAACATACCCAAACTCCATTAAACATACCCAAACTCCATTAAACATACCCAACTCCATTAAACATACCCAAACTCCATTAAACATACCCAAACTCCATGAACATACCCAAACTCCATTAAACATACCCAAACTCCATTAAACATACCCAAACTCCATGAACATACCCAAACTCCATTAAACATACCCAAACTCCATTAAACATACCCAAACTCCCTTAAAAATAGCCAAACTCCATTAAACATACCTAACTCCATTAAACATACCCAAACTCCCTTAAACATACCCAAACTCAATTAAACATACCCAAACTCCATTAAACATACCTAACTCCATTAAACATACCCAAACTCCATTAAACATACCTAACTCCATTAAACATACCCAAACTCCATTAAACATACCCAAACTCCATTAAACATACCTAACTCCATTAAACATACCCAAACTCCATTAAACATACCTAACTCCATTAAACATACCTAACTCCATTAAACATACCCAAACTCCATTAAACATACCCAAACTCCATTAAACATACCTAACTCCATTAAACATACCCAAACTCCATTAAACATACCCAAACTCCATTAAACATACCCAAACTCCATTAAACATACCTAACTCCATTAAACATACCCAAACTCCATTAAACATACCTAACTCCATTAAACATACCTAACTCCATTAAACATACCCAAACTCCATTAAACATACCCAAACTCCCTTAAACATACAGTACACAAACTCCCTTAAACATACCTAACTCCATTAAACATACCCAAACTCCCTTAAACATACAGTACACAAACTCCCTTAAACATACCCAAACTCCATTAAACATACCTAACTCCATTAAACATACCAAACTCCATTAAACATACCTAACTCCATTAAACATACCCAAACTCCATTAAACATACCCAAACTCCATTAAACATACCCAAACTCCCTTAAACATACCCAAACTCCATTAAACATACCCAAACTCCATTAAACATGCAGCACAGACTCACATGCATAGACTCACACATACTAAGCACACACACACACACACACCAAAGATTCCATTGCCAGGGTATTAAAGTATGTATATATAACTTTTAAAAATCTGTCTGCCTGCCTGTGTGCTTATGTGTCACTGTCCGCATCAGTGTGTTTGTGAGTCCGTGTGTGTGTGTGTGTGTGTGTGTGTGTGTGTGTGTGTGTGTGTGTGTGTGTGTGTGTGTGTGTGTGTGTGTGTGTGTGTGTGTGTGTGTGTGTGTTTGTGTGTGTGTGTGTGTGTGTTTGTGCGTGCGTGTGCGCGTGTATGTGTGTGTGTGTGCGTGCACGTGTGCACTCTTATTATCATGCTTGGCCTAAGACCAGAGTGGAGCAGCGGATACATCTATTGATCTTGTAAGGGTTTCTTGTTTCCGTTTCCGATGCTTAGCGTTGCTCGAAATCTGATCTGAAAACAGAGTAGCATTTTCAACATCATATATCAGCAACACTAGATTGATGATTCAAACATCTGATGATTCATTTATGGGAAAGTTAGGACCTCACAAAGATTGGAGGAGAGGAGAGGTAATGTTCCTGACTGTGGCATCTTCACCAGCTGTTTCCCTGCAAGCCTATCCCCACTTCTCTCCCCTCATCCCCTCCCCTCATCCCCCCTCCCAAATATGCCAGCTGTGTGCAGGAGACAGGCGACAGGCGACAGGAGACAGGCGACAGGCGACAGGCGACAGGACAGGTGACAGGAAACACGCAACATGAGACAGGCGACAGGTGACAGGCTACAGTAGACAGCAGACAGTAGACACGCGACAGGCGTCAGGGGACAGGCGTCAGGAGACAGGCGTCAGGAGACAGGCGTCAGGAGACAGGAGACAGGAGACAGGCGACAGGAGACAGGAGACAGGAGACAGGAGACAGGTGACAGGAGACAGGAGACAGGCGACAGGAGACAGGAGACAGGCGTCAGGAGACAGGCGACAGGCGACAGGAGACAGGCGTCAGGAGACAGGCGTCAGGAGACAGGCGTCAGGAGACAGGAGACAGGAGACAGGCGACAGGAGACAGGAGACAGGCGTCAGGAGACAGGCGACAGGAGACAGGAGACAGGAGACAGGCGACAGGAGACAGGAGACAGGCGTCAGGAGACAGGCGTCAGGAGACAGGAGACAGGCGACAGGAGACAGGAGACAGGCGTCAGGAGACAGGCGACAGGAGACAGGAGACAGGAGACAGGCGACAGGAGACAGGAGACAGGAGACAGGCGTCAGGAGACAGGAGACAGGCGACAGGAGACAGGAGACAGGCGTCAGGAGACAGGCGTCAGGAGACAGGAGACAGGAGACAGGCGACAGGAGACAGGAGACAGGAGACAGGCGTCAGGAGACAGGAGACAGGCGACAGGCGTCAGGAGACAGGAGACAGGCGTCAGGAGACAGGCGTCAGGAGACAGGCGTCAGGAGACAGGCGTCAGGAGACAGGCGTCAGGAGACAGGAGACAGGCGACAGGAGACAGGCGTCAGGAGACAGGCGTCAGGAGACAGGAGACAGGAGACAGGAGACAGGTGACAGGAGACAGGTGACAGGAGACAGGAGACAGGCGTCAGGAGACAGGCGACAGGCGACAGGAGACAGGAGACAGGTGACAGGAGACAGGAGACAGGAGACAGGCGTCAGGAGACAGGCGACAGGCGACAGGAGACAGGAGACAGGTGACAGGTGACAGGAGACAGGAGACAGGCGACAGGCGACAGGCGACAGGCGACAGGCGACAGGAGACAGGTGACAGGAGACAGGAGACAGGCGTCAGGAGACAGGCGACAGGAGACAGGTGACAGGAGACAGGAGACAGGAGACAGGTGACAGGAGACAGGAGACAGGCGTCAGGAGACAGGCGACAGGCGACAGGAGACAGGAGACAGGTGACAGGAGACAGGAGACAGGCGTCAGGAGACAGGAGACAGGAGAGAGGAGACAGGAGACAGGAGACAGGTGACAGGAGACAGGCGTCAGGAGACAGGAGACAGGCGTCAGGAGACAGGCGACAGGAGACAGGTGACAGGAGACAGGAGACAGGAGACAGGTGACAGGAGACAGGAGACAGGCGTCAGGAGACAGGCGACAGGCGACAGGAGACAGGAGACAGGTGACAGGAGACAGGAGACAGGCGTCAGGAGACAGGCGACAGGTGACAGGAGACAGGAGACAGGCGACAGGAGACAGGAGACAGGAGACAGGTGACAGGAGACAGGAGACAGGCGTCAGGAGACAGGCGACAGGCGACAGGAGACAGGAGACAGGCGTCAGGAGACAGGCGACAGGCGAAAGGAGACAGGAGACAGGTGACAGGAGACAGGAGACAGGCGTCAGGCGTCAGGAGACAGGAGACAGGAGACAGGCGACAGGAGACAGGAGACAGGCGTCAGGAGACAGGAGACAGGAGACAGGAGACAGGTGACAGGAGACAGGAGACAGGCGTCAGGAGACAGGCGACAGGCGACAGGAGACAGGAGACAGGTGAAAGGAGACAGGAGACAGGAGACAGGCGTCAGGAGACAGGCGACAGGCGACAGGCGACAGGAGACAGGAGACAGGTGACAGGAGACAGGAGACAGGCGACAGGCGACAGGAGACAGGAGACAGGTGACAGGTGACAGGAGACAGGAGACAGGCGTCAGGAGACAGGAGACAGGCGTCAGGAGACAGGCGACAGGAGACAGGTGACAGGAGACAGGAGACAGGCGACAGGCGACAGGCGACAGGAGACAGGAGACAGGTGACAGGTGACAGGAGACAGGAGACAGGCGTCAGGAGACAGGAGACAGGAGACAGGCGACAGGAGACAGGAGACAGGCGTCAGGAGACAGGCGTCAGGAGACAGGAGACAGGAGACAGGAGACAGGTGACAGGAGACAGGTGACAGGCGTCAGGAGACAGGCGACAGGCGACAGGAGACAGGAGACAGGTGACAGGAGACAGGAGACAGGCGTCAGGAGACAGGCGACAGGCGACAGGAGACAGGAGACAGGAGACAGGTGACAGGAGACAGGAGACAGGCGTCAGGAGACAGGAGACAGGCGACAGGAGACAGGTGACAGGAGACAGGAAACAGGAGACAGGCGACAGGCGACAGGCGACAGGCGACAGGAGACAGGAGACAGGTGACAGGTGACAGGTGACAGGAGACAGGAGACAGGCGTCAGGAGACAGGCGACAGGCGACAGGCGACAGGAGACAGGAGACAGGTGACAGGTGACAGGAGACAGGAGACAGGCGTCAGGAGACAGGCGACAGGAGACAGGTGACAGGTGACAGGAGACAGGAGACAGGAGACAGGTGACAGGAGACAGGAGACAGGCGTCAGGAGACAGGCGACAGGCGACAGGAGACAGGAGACAGGTGACAGGAGACAGGAGACAGGCGTCAGGAGACAGGCGACAGGCGACAGGCGACAGGAGACAGGAGACAGGTGACAGGTGACAGGAGACAGGAGACAGGCGACAGGCGACAGGAGACAGGCGACAGGCGACAGGAGACAGGAGACAGGAGACAGGCGTCAGGAGACAGGAGACAGGCGTCAGGAGACAGGCGACAGGAGACAGGTGACAGGAGACAGGAGACAGGTGACAGGAGACAGACGTCAGGAGACAGGCGACAGGCGACAGGAGACAGGTGACAGGAGACAGGAGACAGGCGTCAGGAGACAGGCGACAGGCGACAGGCGACAGGAGACAGGAGACAGGTGACAGGTGACAGGAGACAGGAGACAGGCGTCAGGAGACAGGCGACAGGCGACAGGAGACAGGAGACAGGTGACAGGCGTGGGGGTTTTCTTATTTTTATTTTCTCCGGTTTTCTAATAGTAATAAAAAAACTAATGGAGAGTAAGAGGCCTAGACCCAGCATCACCAATCTCATAGACCCAGCATCACCCATCTCATAGACCCAGCATCACCCATCTTATAGACTCAGAATCACCCATCTCATAGACCCAGCATCACCCATCTCATAGACTCAGCATCACCCATCTCATAGACTCAGCATCACCCATCTCATAGACCCAGCATCACCCATCTAATAGACCCAGCATCACCCATCTCATAGACCCAGCATCACCCATCTCATAGACCCAGCATCACCCATCTCATAGACCCAGCATCACCCATCTCATAGACCCAGCATCACCCATCTCATAGACCAGCATCACCCATCTCATAGACTCAGCATCACCCATCTCATAGACCCAGCATCACCCATCGCATAGACCCAGCATCAACCATCTCATAGACCCAGCATCACCCATCTCATAGACTTAGCATCACCCATCTCATAGACTCAGCATCACCCATCTCATAGACCCAGCATCACCCATCTAATAGACCCAGCATCACCCATCTCATAGACCCAGCATCACCCATCTCATAGACCCAGCATCACCCATCTCATAGACCCAGCATCACCCATCTCATAGACTCAGCATCACCCATCTCATAGACCCAGCATCACCCATCTCATAGACTCAGCATCACCCATCTCATAGACCCATCATCACCCATCTCATAGACCAAGCATCACCCATCTCATAGACCCATTATCACCAATCGCATAGACCCAGTATCACCCATCTCATAGACCCAGTGTCACCCATCGCATAGACCAAGCATCACCCATCTCATAGACCCAGCGGACCCAGCATCACCCATCGCATAGGGGCTCTTGAGTGGCACTGCGGTCTAAGGCACTGCATCTCAGTGCTAGAGGCGTCACTACAGACCCTGGTTTAATTCCAGGCTGTATCACAACTGGCCGTGATTGGGAGTCCTATAGGGCGGCGCACAATTGGCCCAGCGTCGTCCGGGTTAAGGTTTGGCCGGGGTAGGCCGTCATTTTAAATAAGAATTTGTTCTTAACTGACTTTCCTAGTTAAATAAAGATTAAATAAAATGTAAAAAATACCCAGCATCACCCATCGCATAGACCCAGCATTACCCATCGTATAGACCCAGCATCACCCATCGCCACAATGTCGTCGTCGGAGAGGAAACAAAGACCCACATTCTCTCGGGGGTTATTATTGTGCGCGACGTGATAAAGGGTCCCCTGCGGTGCGCACGCCTGACTCCACGATGGTTCCCATCCTGACCTGGGTGCATTGTACTAACCTCCACGAGCAGGCATTCACAGTGTAGCCTCATCCGTTCTGCGTCTGTAAGACCTCCGCTCGTATTACAGCGTAAACAGGGATCCAGCAGGTGAAGCCTAAAGTGTTCCAGATGTTGGCGTAATGTCATCGGGAGGTTAGTACAACATTGAGTGCTGGTGTTCATTCTAAAGGGCAAGTAGAACACAGAGAGGGTTCCACGTACAGAGAGGGTTCCACGTACAGATCCTTTACCACTCACCTGCCAAGCTGCAACAATGTCCACCGATGCATAATACTAATTTTAGGCCACACATAAAAAGTTGGTGGCTGGTGGAGGTCATTAAAGCTTTTAGCGTATGCTTCCCAGTCGAAACAGGCATATATTAAGACGAAATTTTGTGACGTTTTTTTTTTGTTTGTTTCGGTGTTCAGCAGCATACGGCAGTTTTTTTTTCAGACTGTTCGTGTACACACATTTTTTTCTTTAGGCTTGTCGAAGTTTGGTAACCGAAGACTAGGCCCCTTCGTCGGTGATTGGTCAACAGTAGGGATTATTCCATGAAGTGTTGGTTGTCATTCAACGACAGTTTGCTAGTTTTCAGGCCAATTTTTTCACTTAAGAAATATCGCACCAAACATTTTAGTGAGATGTAAAATTGCGTGACTACAGACCCTGAATTTCAGATTCCTTGAGTTAGTTTTCTTGAGACTGTTTTGAAGAAGTGTTGCTACAAGAAGGACAATATTGCTGCTGTTTTCTCACTTTTCAAGTGAAAGTTCACTTCGCCTCGCCGAGTTCTGCTAGGAGCCAACCCAACTGTATGGATGCAGATGCCTTTACACGCGGTTGCCGTACACAAGGTACCTAGTTCGATTCCCAACCCTAAACTTAACCAACCATATTTCTTACCTAAACATAACCCAACCTCTTTTATCTATTTTTTATAAAGATCATTTGAAAGATTGCAGCAAAGACAATATTATCCCAGTCTGTTCAGCGTTTGCCCTTTGACATTTCCTTCACTAACCCACTAGCATTAACATGAGTTAGGATGATGGATGAACCTTCAATCATGTCTTAATAGTTGTAGTTAAGTGGTTGTGAGGAGGCCTATCTTTGCATGTCTGTATTTTCATTATTTCTCTCTCTCTCTCTCTTTCTCTGGTCTCTCTCTCTTTGTCTTTCTCTCTCTCTGGCCTCTCTCTTTGTCTTTCTCTGTCTCTGGTCTCTCTCTCTCTTTGTCTTTCTCTGTCTCTGGTCTCTCTCTCTTTGTCTTTCTCTGTCTCTGATCTCTCTCTTTGTTTCTCTCTCTCTCTCTGTCTCTCTTTCTCTGTCTGTCTGTCTGTCTCTCTTTCTCTGTCTGTCTGTCTGTCTCTCTTTCTCTGTCTGTCTGTCTGTCTGTCTTGGTCTATCTCTCTTTGTCAATTCAATTCAATTCAATTTGCTTTATTGGCATGACGAACAATGTACATATTGCCAAAGCTTATTTTGGATAATCTTTGTCTGTCTGTCTGTCTGTCTGTCTGTCTGTCTGTCTGTCTGTCTGTCTGTCTGTCTGTCTGTCTGTCTGTCTGTCTGTCTGTCTGTCTGTCTGTCTGTCTGTCTGTCTGTCTCTCTCTTGTCTCTCTACCTGATTGTCCGTCATTATCTCTCAAGCCAGTAGCCATAATGCAGCTGATCATTAACTGGAGGCGTTGACACAGGTGAGCAGCTCTGGAGTTATCTAAGAGCCATTAGCAGGTCGTCAGGAGGGGGCTAGACACACACACACACACACACACAGATACACACCCAGATACACGCAGTGACACAATTATATCTGGTTTCTAATCATTGGCACATGGCACACACTCAGGTGACACTGCAAATTAAAAATGTGTTTACAATGGACTCTGATTACACTCTTAGAAAAAAGGTGGTATTTAGAACCGAAAAGGCTGACGCTAAATGAGAACCCTTTGCAGAACCCTTTTTGGTACTAGGTAGAACCCTTTTGGGTTTCATGTAGAACCCTTTCCACAGAGGGTTCTACATTCTTTAAACATACCCAAACTCCCTTAAACATGCAGCACAGACTCACATGCATAGACTCACACATACTAAGCATACACACACACACACACACACACACACACACACACACACACACACACACACACACACACACACACACACACACACACACACACACACACACACACACACACACACACACACACACACACACACACACACACACTCACACACACACACACACACACACACACACACACACACACACACACACACACACACACACACACACACACACACACACACACACACAGCAGATTCCTCCTCATGAGACAAACTATTGCCAAATATTCCATTGCCAGGGTATTAAAGTATGCATTTAGTTCTTTAGTTTAGTTCTTTAGACTTTATTTCTTTAGTCTTCAGTCTTTAGTTCTTTAGTCTAAGGGTTCTTTAGTCTTTAGTTATTTAGTTCTTTAGTCTTTATTTCTTCAGTCTTTAGTTCTTTAGTTCTTTAGTCTTTAGTTATTTAGTTCTTTAGTCTTTAGTTCTTTAGTTCTTTAGTTCTTTAGTCTAAGGGTTCTTTAGTCTTTAGTTATTTAGTTCTTTAGTCTTTATTTCTTTAGTCTTTAGTTCTTTAGTCTTTAGTTATTTAGTTCTTTAGTCTTTAGTTCTTTAGTCTTTATTTCTTTAGTACTTTAGTCTATAGTTCTTTAGTTCTTTAGTTCTTTAGTCTTTATTTCTTTAGTTTAGTTCTTTAGTTTAGTTCTTTAGTCTGTAGTTCTTTAGTCTTTATTTCTTTAGTTTAGTTCTTTAGTTCTTTAGTCTTTAGTTCTTTAGTTCTTTAGTCTTTAGTTCTTTAGTCTAAGGGTTCTTTAGTCTTTAGTTATTTAGTTCTTTAGTCTTTATTTCTTTAGTTTAGTTATTTAGTTCTTTAGTCTGTAGTTCTTTAGTTCTTTAGTCTTTAGTTCTTTAGTTCTTTAGTCTTTATTTCTTTAGTACTTTAGTCTGTAGTTCTTTAGTCTTTAGTTCTTTAGTTCTTTAGTTCTTTAGTCTTTAGTTCTTTAGTTCTTTAGTCTTTAGTTCTTTAGTCTTTATTTCTTTAGTACTTTAGTCTTTATTTCTTTAGTCTTTATTTCTTTAGTCTTTAGTTCTTTAGTTCTTAAGTCTTTAGTTCTTTTGTCTTTTTCTCTTTAGTTCTTTAGTTCTTTAGTCTTTAGTTTTTAGTTCTTTATTTCTTTATTTCTTTAGTCTTTAGGTCTTTAGTTCTTTAATCTTTAGGTCTTTATTTCTTTAGTCTTTAGTTCTTTAGGTCTTTATTTCTTTAGTCTTTAGTTCTTTAGTTCCTTATTTCTTCATTTCTTTAGTCTTTAGTCTTTAGTTCTTTAGTTCTTTAGTCTTTAGCTCTTTAGTTATTTAGTTCTTTAGTTCTTTAGTCTTTAGTTCTTTAGTCTTTAGGTCTTTAGTTCTTTAGTTCTTTAGATCTTCAGTCTTTAGTTCTTTAGTCTTTGGGTCTTTAGTTTTTTTGTCTTTAGTTCTTTTGTCTTTAGGTCTTTAGTTCATTAGTCTTTAGGTCTTTAGTTCTTCAGTCTTTAGGTCTTTAGTTCTTTAGTGTTTAGTTATTTAGTGTTTAGTTCTTTAGTTCTTTAGTCTTTAGGTCTTTAGTCTTTAGTGTTTAGTTCTTTAGTTCTTTAGTTTTTTAGTTCTTTAGTTCTTTAGTTCTTTAGTTATTTATTTCTTTAATCTTTAGTTCTTTAGTCTTTAGTTATTTAGTCTTTAGTTATTTAGTCTTTCGTTTTATTTCTTTAATCTTTAGGTCTTTAGTATATAGTTATTTAGTCTTTAGTTATTTAGTCTTTAGTCTTCAGTTTTTTATTTCTTTAATCTTTAGTTATTTAGTCTTTAGTTCTTTAGTCTTTAGTTATTTAGTCTTTAGTCTTCAGTTTTATATTATTTTTAATCTTTCATCTTTAGGTCTTTAGTCTTTAGTTATTTAGTCTTTAGTTTTTTATTTCTTTAGTCTTTATTTCTTTAGTCTTTAGTTCTTTAGGGCCTATCACTGTTTTTCTGACATTCAAAGGAGCTCCATTGTCCTTCACTGTGTGAATCTTATCTCTCCATTTATCCGAGCTCTCTGAATGTTATTGTCGTCAGCCTAGCATCTGTTCTCTTTCTCTTTGTCTCTATACCTCTCTCTATTTGTAGTTTCTCTCACCTTCTTTCTTTCTTCCATCCTTCCTCTCGCTCTCTTTCTCTCTCTCCATGTGTAGTTTGTCCTCTTAGACAGGGAGTGGGTTCATACACTGATGTCATTTATGGTCTTTTCTGTTGTAGCATTCTCAGAGCATTCTTCAAAGAGTCCAGTTAAGATGGCTAGCTTACATCAAAAACACTCCATTACTATACTTAGTTTTCCTATCAGAGATGTGAACTTTATAGTTGCTTCAGTTAAATATCATGTTAACAATATATTTAGAATTGACCCCTCTGGGATTAATAAAGTTATATTGAATTTAATACAGTAGTCTTCCGATAGCCAGTCCATGGTGAGAGGATGCAGAGCCAGAAGACAAAGTGAACAACACTCTTATGAATATATTGTTGTATTATTATTAATGACAGTTTTATTTTAAGAATACGAGCTATACTGGCTTGTGAGAACTATGTTTTCAGGGCCGTTCCTCTTTTGGCCATGAGAAGCGATGAGAACATACCATTTGAGGAATCTTGAGAGCCAATGACCCTCTGCCACATTGAAAAGTCTAACTAAGTGGTGAGGGGATATTTTGAGCCAATTACAGAGTGAAGAAAGTATGCTAGGCTTGCAGGAAGTGAGCACACACAGGACAATACACAGACCTGAAACTAAGAATACATCGCAAATGGCCCCCTATTCCCTATAAATCCCTGGTAAAAAGTAGTCCACTATATAGGGAATAGGGGACCAATTGGGACACACTCTAGGTTGGGAATTTCCATGTAATGTCTATATCTCTTACTGTAAGTCCTGACTGGTCGCCTTAGCCCAGCATTCAACACCAGAAACAATAGGTTTTTACCATAATAGTTTACATATTTTGCACACAAAGCTTTTCAATTGTATCTTCCATCACCATCCACAGTGCATCTGCTTTAATGACACTTATTTAAATATAGTAGAATTGTGCTCCAACCTCATATACCTTCAGCTATACATTATAAGATTAATACCATTCGTGCATGAATAATGCAATGCGGGCAGAGAGAAAGATGGACAGAGAGACTGAAAAGAAAGACCAAACGTCCAACTAGACAAGACAGATCCACAGACAGAGAGACAGACAGACCTAAAGACAGATGAGAAGACAGACCGACAGACCGACAGACCGACAGACAGACAGACAGACAGACAGACAGACAGACAGACAGACAGACAGACAGACAGACAGACAGACAGACAGACAGACAGACAGACAGACAGACAGACAGACAGACAGACCAACCGACAGACAGACAAGCAGACAGATGAGAAGACAGACAGGCAGACAGACAGATGAGAAGACAGATGGACAGACAGGCAGACAGGCAGACAGACGAGAAGACAGGCAGACAGACAGAACAACCAGAACAACCGACCTACAGACAGACAGAAAAGCAGACAGACGAGAAGACAGACGGACAGACAGAATGACAGAGAGATGAGAAAACAAACAGACGAGAAGAGAGATGGACAGACAGAACGACAGAGAGATGAGAAGACAGACAGACGAGAAGACAGACGGACAGACAGACGAGAAGACAGACAGACGGACGGACAGAACGTCCAACAGACAGACAAGCAGACAGATGAGAAGACAGACAGGCAGACAGATGAGAAGACAGACAGACATTCAAGCAGACAGATGAGAAGACAGATAGACAGAAAGACAGACAGACAGACAGACAGACAGACAGACAGACAGACAGACAGACAGACAGACAGACAGACAGACAGACAGACAGACAGACAGACAGACAGACAGACAGACAGACAGGCATGGTTTCTGTTTTGATTAGCTTAGTGGCTCACTAGTCTGTGCAAGACCTCCACCTATAGTCAGGTTGCTGTGTGTTCTAGACCCCTCTAGACCCCACCTATAGTCAGGTCGCTGTGTGTTCTAGACCCCTCTAGACCCCACCTATAATCAGGTCTCTGTGTGTTCTAGACCTCACTTGTGTGTTCTAGAACCCTCTAGACCACACCTATAATGAGGTCACTGTGTGTTCTAGACCCCTCTAGACCCCACCTATAGTCAGGTCACTGTGTGTTCTAGACCCCTCTAGACCCCACCTATAGTCAGGCCACTGTGTGTTCTAGACCCCTCTAGACCCCAAGTATAATCAGGTCACTGTGTGTTCTAGACCCTTCTAGACCCCACCTATAGTCAGGTCACTGTGTGTTCTAGATCCCTCTAGACCCCAACTATAATCAGGTCGCTGTGTGTTCTAGATCCCTCTAGACCCCACCTATAATCAGGTCGCTGTGTGTTCTAGACCACTCTAAACCTCACCTATAATCAGGTCACTGTGTGTTTTAGACCCCACCTATAATCAGGTCACTGTGTGTTCTAGACCCCTTTAGACCCCACCTATAGTCAGGTCACTGTGTGTTCTAGACCCCTCTGCTCCTTATTTGTGACCATCTGGAAGGGGTAAGGGGGTGGCGGGGAGGGGAGGGGAGGGGAGGGGGGTAAGGGGGAGATCAGTGACCCAGATTGGAAGAGGGTGAGTGGAGCAGAAGAGGAGGGAGGAGAGGAGGGAGGAGAGGAGGGAGTAGAGGGGGATCAGCTGTGTGTCACCTCTCAATCACACCGTTTCACTTCATTAGTGGTGTGTAGAGGAGATGGCGTGATGAGGAGAAGAGGGGAGAAGATGGAAGAAGTGGAGCTGAAGATTGCTTAAGAAAGAGAGTGAGAGAAGGGAGAGTGGAAGAGAGGAGGGAAAAAGTCACTGCTGCGGCCTGTCTTATTTCTCAGGGACCCCCTTGACCCAGAAAAACACACACACACACACACACACACACACACACACACACACACACACACACACACACACACACACACACACACACACACACACACACACACAGGTGCAGAGATACCCACCAGGGACCTCATGTCCCCCTTCTTGCGACTCTCAGAGACCTGACCAGCTGAACCCTTGGCAGCAGCAGGGCCCTTTCCCTCACTATCTACCTTTCAGTCTTTCTTTCTGTCTACCTCTCTTTCACCTCTACCTCTCTCTACCTATCTTTCTGGCTTCCTCTTTAACTCCCTCTTTCATCTCTATCTATCTCTCTCCCTCTTTCACCTCTCTATCTCTCTCCCTCTTTCACCTCTCTATCTCCTTCTTTCACCTCTCTATCTATCTATCTATCTATCTATCTATCTATCTATCTATCTATCTATCTATCTATCTATCTATCTATCTATCTATCTATCTATCTATCTATCTATCTATCTATCTATCTATCTATTCAATTCAATTCAAGGGGCTTTACTGGCATGGGAAACATGTGTTAACATTGCCAAAGCAAGTGAGGTAGATAATATACAAAAGTGAAATAAACAATAAAAATTAACAGTAAACATTACACATACAGAAGTTTCAAAAGACTAAAGACATTACAAATGTCCTTTTATGTATATATACAGTGTTGTAACAATGTGCAAATGGTTAAAGTACACAAGGGAAATAAATAAGCATAAATATGGGTTGTATTTACAATGGTGTTTGTTCTTCACTGGTTGCCCTTTTCTTGTGGCAACAGGTCACAAATCTTGCTGCTGTGATGGCACACTGTGGTATTTCACCCAGTAGATATGGGAGTTTATCAAAATCGGGTTTGTTTTCGAATTCTTTGTGGATCTGTGTATTCTGAGGGAAATATGTGTCTCTAATATGGTCATACATTGGGCAGGAGGTTAGGAAGTGCAGCTCAGTTTCCACCTCATTTTGTGGGCAGTGTGCACATAGCCTGTCTTCTCTTGAGAGCCATGTCTGCCTACGGCGGCCTCTCTCAATAGCAAGGCTATGCTCACTGAGTTTGTTCATAGTCAAAGCTTTCCTTAAGTTTGGGTCAGTCACAGTGGTCAGGTATTCTGCCACTGTGTACTCTCTGTTTAGGGCCAAATAGCATTCTAGTTTGCTCAGTTTTTTGTTAATTCTTTCCAATGTGTCCAGTAATTATCTAATGATCTTTTTATTTTCTCATGATTTGGTTGGGTCTAATTGTGTTGTTGTCCTGGGGCTCTGTGGGGTCTGTTTGTGAACAGAGCCCCAGGACCAGCTTGCTTAGGGGACTCTTCTCCAGGTTCATCTCTTTGTAGGTGATGGCTTTGTTATGGAAGGTTTGGGATCGCTTCCTTTTAGGTGGTTGTAGAATTTAACGTCTCTTTTCTGGATTTTGATAATAAGTAGGTATCGGCCTAATTCTGCTCTGCATGCATTATTTGGTGTTCTACGTTGTACACGGAGGATATTTTTGCAGAATTCTGCATGCAGAGTCTCAATTTGGTGTTTGTCCCATTTTGTGAAATCTTGGTTGGTGAGTGGACCCCAGACCTCACAACCATAAAGGGCAATGGTTTCTATGACTGATTCAAGTATTTTTAGCCAGATCCTAATTGGTATCTTGAATTTTCTGTTCCTTTTGATGGCATAGAATTCCCTTCTTGCCTTGTCTCTCAGATCGTTCAGACCTTTGTGGAAGTTACCTGTGGCGCTGATGTTTAGGCCGAGGTATGTATAGTTTTTTGTGTTCTCTAGGGCAACGGTGTCTAGATGGAATTTGTATTTGTGGTCCTGGTGACTGGACCTTTTTTGGAACACCATTATTTTGGTCTTACTGAGATTTACTGTCAGGGCCCAGGTCTGGCAGAATCTGTGCAGAATATTTAGGTGCTGCTGTAGGCCCTCCTTGGTTGGTGACAGAAGCACCAGATCATCAGCAAAGAGTAGACATTTGACTTCAGATTCTAGTAGGGTGAGGCTGGGTGCTGCAGACTTTTCTAGTGCCCTAGCCAATTCGTTGATATATATGTTGAAGAGGGTGGGGCTTAAGCTGCATCCCTGTCTCGCCCCACGGCCCTGTGGGATGAAATGTGTGTGTTTTTTGCCTATTTTAACCGCACACTTGTTGTTTGTGTACATGGATTTTATAATGTCATATGTTTTACCCCCAACACCACTTTCCATCAATTTGTATAGCAGACCCTCATGCCAAATTGAGTCGAAGGCTTTTTTGAAATCAACAAAGCATGAGAAGACTTTGCCTTTGTTTTGGTTTGTTTGGTTGTCAATTAGGGTGTGCAGGGTGAATACATGATCTGTTGTATGGTAATTTGGTAAAAAGCCAATTTGACATTTGTTTTCACTGAGGAAATGTACGAGTCTGCTGTTAATGATAATGCAGAGGATTTTCCCAAGGTTGCTGTTGACGCATATCCCACGGTAGTTATTGGGATCAAATTTGTCTCCACTTTTGTGTATTGGGGTGATCAGTCCTTGGTTCCAAATATTGGGGAAGATGCCAGATCTAAGGATGATGTTAACCTCTCTTGGGCACGTGAGACGGTAGCGTCCCACCTCTTCAACAGCCAGTGAAACTGCTTGGCGCCAAATTCAAATACAGAAATACAAAACATATTTTACATAGGTTTAAAGATTAGAGTCTATGGATTCTTCAATTACATTGAGCTGATTTCTGACGTGCTGTTCCTTCTTTTTCCGTAGTGTATTTCTGTATTGTTTTAGTGATTCACCATAGTGAAGGCGTAGACTCAGGTTTTCCGGGTCTCTATGTTTTTGGTTGGACAGGTTTCTCAATTTCTTTCTTAGATTTTTGCATTTTTCATCAAACCATTTGTCATTGTTGTTCATTTTCTTCAGTTTTCTATTTAAGATTTTTAGATTTGATAGGGAAGCTGAGAGGTCAATATACTGTTAAGATTTTCTACTGCCAAGTTTACACCTTCACTATTACAGTGGAATGTTTTACCCAGGAAATTGTCTAAAAGGGATTCAATTTGTTGTTGCCTAATTGTTTTTTGGTAGGTTTCCAAACTGCATTCCTTCCATCTATAGCATTTCTTAATGTTACTCAGTTCCTTTGGCTTTGATGCCTCATGATTGAGTATTGCTCTTTGTTCAAGTAGACTGTGATTTTGCTGTGGTTTGATAGGGGTGTCGGTGGGCTGACTGTGAACGCTCTGAGAGACTCTGGGTTGAGGTCAGTGATAAAGTAGTCTACAGTACTACTGCCAAGAGATGAGCTATAGGTGTACCTACCATAGGAGTCCCCTCGAAGCCTACCATTGACTATGTACATACCCAGCGTGCGACAGAGCTGCAGGAGTTGTGACCTGTTTTTGTTGGTTATGTTGTCATAGTTGTGCCTAGCGGGGCATATGGGGGAGGGAATGCTGTCACCTGCAGGCAGGTGTTTGTCACCCTGTGTGCTGAGGGTGTCAGGTTCTTTTCCGGTTCTGGCATTTAGGTCGCCACAGACTAGTACATGTCCCTGGGCCTGGAAATGATTGATCTCCCCCTCCAGGATGGAGAAGCTGTCTTCATTAAAGTATGGGGATTCTAGTGGGGGGATATAGGTAGCACACAGGAGGACATTTGTCTCTGTTAAGATAATTTCCTTTTGAATTTCTAGCCAAATATAAAATGTTCCTGTTTTGATTAATTTAATGGAGTGAGTTAGGTTTGCTCTATACCAAATTAGCATACCCCCTGAGTCCCTTCCCTGTTTCACACCTGGTAGTTTGGTGGATGGGACTACCAGCTCTCTGTAACCTAGAGGGCAACCAGTGGGTCCGTCTCCTCTATACCAGGTTTCTTGCAGGATGACAATGTCTGTATTACCGATTTCTTTGGTGAAGTCCAGGTTCATGATCTTTAGGCCAAAGGCAGATGACCTCAGGCCTTGGATATTCCAGGATGAGATAGTGAAGGCTTTGTTTTCCATAAAGTGTCCAATGTTGTTAGTCGTGTGGTTTGGCCTCAGGCCAGTAAGTGTGAGCAGAGCCTGCTGAGCATCTGGTACATGCCATTGGCTTGGGCTAGTGTAAGAGTGGGGGTTGGGCCTGTTTGCCCGCTCACTGCCTGGGCGTATGTGTGACTTCCATGTTGAGGCCCTCTTTGCGGGGGTGGGTTGCATGGGGTGGGCAGGAGGAACATAGGTCTGATCTGAGGGGGCCTAAATGGGGTGTGGGCATGGTTGACTTGGGGGGGTGTTGATTGGTTGGGGTGGGGGTGTGGATGTGGCTGGTGGTGCTGTGGTCTGGATGTCAGTCCTCTTGGCGTGGGTCCTCTATGTGTAGGTCCAGGGGGGGTCCCGAAGGTCTGGGAGGGTGTCTCGCTGGTCTGGGCGGGATGTCTATTGATGTGTTGCTCCTGTGTGTTGGGGCTACGTTTGAGAAGTGTTGGGGCTACGTTTGAGAGCGATGTCCTTTAGAGTCCGAGCAAAGGTGGGCACTGCTGCCTTGTAGAGGTGGACCTGGTCATTGAGGTTGTTCAAGTCCAGGGTGGAGTGGTAGGCCAGGAAAACATTTGGTTTTGAGGCACAGTCACGGGAAATACTTGCGTTTACCTGCTGTATTGTGGCAGGGTGGAAGTCTTTTCGTGGTAGCAGGGTGGAGATAACCACTTGTGTGTTGGGGAAAGTAGAAGAAGCTTTTTCAATCACTCCCTTCAGTGCTGTGGCCACCCTTTCCTGCTGTGTTCTCAGGGCGTTTGTGCCTGTGTGTATTATTATGTGGCTAGGTGAACCTAGTTGGTTCTCAGACAGAAGGTCTAGGGCGCTGGGTGTATTATTATGTGGCTAGGTGAACCTAGTTGGTTCTCAGACAGAAGGTCTAGGGCGCTGGGTGTATTATTATGTGGCTAGGTGAACCTAGTTGGTTCTCAGACAGAAGGTCTAGGGCGCTGGGTGTATTATTATGTGGCTAGGTGAACCTAGTTGGTCCTCAGACAGAAGGTCTAGGGGGCACTGGGTGTTTGGACACCAGAGTTTAGACACACTGTGTTTGGGAAAAAGTTTTTTTTCTTGTATATATTTTCTTGTATATATAGTCCATAAGGATTACAATCTGTGTCTTGTGTATGTCCTCAGTGGGTGTGGGGGGGTTGTCAGGAGGGCTATCAGGGTGGCTGACAGGGGGGGTTCTCAGAGGGGGTGAGAGCCCCTGGGCTTGGGGTTCTTCATTTGTCTGTTCTGCTGTGATGTCGAGGCTATGGTCAGGGTCTGGTGTGGACTGTTCTGCTGTGGTGTCGAGACTTTTGTCGGGTGCTGAGGTGGGCTGTTCTGCTGGCTTCTCTGCGGGGGTGGCCACCTCTCTAGTGGGTTGTTCTCTGTCACACGCCATCCCCCTCAACCTCTCCTCCAGCAGTCTGATCCTCTCCTCTAGTGCTCTGTTCTTCTCCTGCTCCTGCTCTATCTATCTATCTATCTATCTATCTATCTATCTATCTATCTATCTATCTATCTATCTATCTATCTATCTATCTATCTATCTATCTATCTCCCTCTTTCACCCATCTATCTATCTCCCTCTTTCACCTCTCTATTTATCTATCTATCTCCCTCTTTCACCTCTATATCTATCTCCCTCTTTCACCTCTCTCTCTCTAACGAGTACGCTGAGAATCGGGAAGCAAGTTTAGGGAGTGAATACATTTAACAAATAAATTAACAAAACAAAAAACACAAACAGCGCACCGACATGAAACAGCAACAATGACGCCTGGGGAAGAAACCAAAGGGAGTGACATATAAAGGGCAGGTAATCAAGGAGGTGATGGAGTCCAGGTGAGTGTCGTTATGCGCAAATGCCCGTAAAGCTGGTGACAGGTGCGCGTCATAAACGAGCAGCCTGGTGACCTAGAGGCCAGAGAGGGAGCACACGACAGTACCCCCTCCCCGACACGCATCTCTAGCCGCAGGACGCCGACCAAGATGACGATCCCGGGGATCAGGAGCGGACTGGTCACCTCTGCTAAGGCTCAGGAACCTGTCGATCCGGCTAAGGCGCGGGAGCATGACGACCTTTGCGCCAGAGAGAGAATATGCGCTGAGGCACAGAAACCTGACGAACCGGCTGAGGAGTAAGAGCCTGATGAGCCAGCTGAGACCTCCCCGGTCGCCTCGGCTGAGGCACGGGAACATGTTCATCTAGCTTAGGCATGGGAGCCTATCTTGCCTTGTCTCTCAGATCATCTATCTCTCTATCTCGCTTTTTCACCTCTCTCTCTCTCTCTCTATCTATCTATCTATCTATCTATCTATATATCTATCTCCCTCTTTCCAACCGGCTGTTTGGTTGACTGACTGGCTGGTCCACTGTGGTAGATGGGATCTGGACCCGCTGCCTGGCCCAGCCTGACCCAGTCTACCATGGTCTTATCCAAATAGGCTGACATTGAGTTGCAGTTTTGAACTGAGTGGAGTTTTTTAAATATGTTTTATGTTTCCATGGTAATCCGATATTCAAATTGCAGCCGGTCAATGGTTGTTTCAGATGGAGACGGCTTAGCTTTACCTCACTTTACCTCCAAAGAACATCACATTGATCTGATGGATTCTAGAACATCACATTGATCTGATGGATGCTAGAACATCACATTGATCTGATGGATGCTGGAACATCACATTGATCTGATGGATGCTAGAACATCACATTGATCTGATGGATGCTAGAACATCACATTGATCTGATGGATGTTAGAACATCACATTGATCTGATGGATGTTAGAACATCACATTGATCTGATGGGTGTTAGAACATCACATTGATCTGATGGATGTTAGAACATCACATTGATCTGATGGATGCTAGAACATCACATTGATCTGATGGATGCTAGAACATCACATTGATCTGATGGATGTTAGAACATCACATTGATCTGATGGGTGCTAGAACATCACCTTGATCTGATGGATGCTAGAACATCACATTGATCTGATGGATGCTAGAACATCACAATGATTTGATGGATGCTAGAACATCACATTGATCTGATGGATGCTAGAACATCACATTGATCTGATGGATGCTGGAACATCACATTGATCTGATGGATTCTAGAACAACACATTGATCTGATGGATGCTAGAACATCACATTGATCTGATGGATGTTAGAACATCACATTGATCTGATGGATGCTAGAACATCACATTGATCTGATGGCTGCTGGAACTTCACATTGATCTGATGGATGCTAGAACATCACATTGATCTGATGGATGTTAGAACATCACATTGATCTGATGGGTGCTAGAACAACACATTGATCTGATGGATGTTAGAACATCACATTGATCTGATGGATGCTAGAACATCACATTGATCTGATGGATGTTAGAACATCACATTGATCTGATGGGTGCTAGAACATCACATTGATCTGATGGATGTTAGAACATCACATTGATCTGATGGATGCTAGAACATCACATTGATCTGATGGAGGCTAGAACATCACATTGATCTGATGGATGTTAGAACATCACATTGATCTGATGGATTCTAGAACAACACATTGATCTGATGGATGATAGAACATCCAAACATAGTTTATGTAATGCCCGTTATGCTACATGGTTTATGTAATGCCAGTCATGCTACATGGTTTATGTAATGCCAGTTATGCAGCATGGCTTATGTAATGCCAGTTATGCTGCATGGTTTATGTAATGCCAGTTATGCTACATGGTTTATGTAATGCCAGTTATGCTACATGGTTTATGTAATGCCAGTTATGCTGCATGGTTTATGTAATGCCAGTTATGCTGCATGGTTTATGTAATGCCAGTTATGCTACATGGTTTATGTAATGCCAGTTATGCTACATGGTTTATGTAATGCAGTTATGCTGCATGGTTTATGTAATGCAGTTATGCTACATGGTTTATGTAATGCCAGTTATGCTACATGGTTTATGTAAAGCAGTTATGCTACATGGTTTATGTAATGCCAGTTATGCTACATGGTTTATGTAATGCAGTTATGCTACATGGTTTATGTAATGCCAGTTATGCTACATGGTTTATGTAATGCCAGTTATGCTACATGGTTTATGTAATGCCAGTTATGCTACATGGTTTATGTAATGCCAGTTATGCTACATGGTTTATGTAATGCCAGATATGCTACATGGTTTATGTAAAGCAGTTATGCTACATGGTTTATGTAATACAGTTATGCTACATGGTTTATGTAATGCCAGTTATGCTACATGGTTTATGTAATGCCAGTTAGGCTACATGGTTTATGTAATGCCAGTTATGCTACATGGTTTATGTAATGCCAGTTATGCTACATGGTTTATGTAATGCCAGTTATGCTACATGGTTTATGTAATGCCAGTTATGATGCATGGTTTATGTAATGCCAGTTATGCTACATGGTTTATGTAATGCAGTTATGATGCATGGTTTATGTAATGCCAGTTATGCTACATGGTTTATGTAATACCAGTTATGCTACATGGTTTATGTAATGCCAGTTATGATGCATGGTTTATGTAATGCCAGTTATGCTACATGGTTTATGTAATGCCAGTTATGCTACATGGTTTATGTAATGCAGTTATGCTACATGGTTTATGTAATGCCAGTTATGCTACATGGTTTATGTAATGCCAGTTATGCTACATGGTTTATGTAATGCCAGTTATGCTACATGGTTTATGTAATGCCAGTTATGCAGCATGGTTTATGTAATACAGTTATACTACATGGTTTATGTAATGCCAGTTATGCTGCATGGTTTATGTAATGGCAGTTATGCTACATGGTTTATGTAATGCCAGTTATGCTACATGGTTTATGTAATGCCAGTTATGCTACATGGTTTATGTAATACAGTTATGCTACATGGTTTATGTAATGCCAGTTATGCTACATGGTTTATGTAATGCCAGTTATGCTACATGGTTTATGTAATGCCAGTTATGCTACATGGTTTATGTAATGCCAGTTATGCTACATAGTTTATGTAATGCAGTTATGCTACATGGTTTATGTAATGCCAGTTATGCTACATGGTTTATGTAATGCCAGTTATGCTACATGGTTTATGTAATGCCAGTTATGCTACATGGTTTATGTAATGCCAGTTATGCTACATGGTTTATGTAATGCCAGTTATGCTACATAGTTTATGTAATGCAGTTATGCTACATGGTTTATGTAATGCCAGTTATGCTACATGGTTTATGTAATGCCAGTTATGCTACATGGTTTATGTAATGCCAGTTATGCTGCATGGTTTATGTAATGCCAGTCATGCTACATGGTTTATGTAATACAGTTATGCTACATGGTTTATGTAATGCAGTTATGCTACATGGTTTATGTAATGCCAGTTATGCTACATGGTTTATGTAATGCCAGTTATGCTACATGGTTTATGTAATACCAGTTATGATGCATGGTTTATGTAATGCCAGTTATGCTACATGGTTTATGTAATGCCAGTTATGCTACATAGTTTATGTAATGCAGTTATGCTACATGGTTTATGTAATGCCAGTTATGCTACATGGTTTATGTAATGCAGTTATGCTGCATGGTTTATGTAATGCCAGTTATGCTACATGGTTTATGTAATGCCAGTTATGCTGCATGGTTTATGTAATGCAGTTATGATGCATGGTTTATGTAATGCCAGTTATGCTACATGGTTTATGTAATGCCAGTTATGCTGCATGGTTTATGTAATGCCAGTTATGCTACATGGTTTATGTAATGCCAGATATGCTACATGGTTTATGTAATGCCAGTTATGCTGCATGGTTTATGTAATGCAGTTATGCTGCATGGTTTATGTAATGCCAGTTATGCTACATGGTTTATGTAATGCCAGTTATGCTACATGGTTTATGTAATGCCAGTTATGCTGCATGGTTTATGTAATGCAGTTATGCTACATGGTTTATGTAATACAGTTATGCTACATGGTTTATGTAATGCAGTTATGCTACATGGTTTATGTAATGCCAGTTATGCTACATGGTTTATGTAATGCAGTTATGCTACATGGTTTATGTAATGCCAGTTATGCTACATGGTTTATGTAATGCCAGTTATGCTACATGGTTTATGTAATGCCAGTTATGCTGCATGGTTTATGTAATGCCAGTTATGCTACATGGTTTATGTAATGCCAGTTATGCTGCATGGTTTATGTAATGCCTGTTATGATGCCTGGTTTATGTAATACAGTTATGATGCATGGTTTATGTAATGCCAGTTATGCTACATGGTTTATGTAATGCCAGTTATGCTGCATGGTTTATGTAATGCCAGTTATGCTGCATGGTTTATGTAATGCCAGTTATGATGCATGGTTTATGTAATACAGTTATACTACATGGTTTATGTAATGCAGTTATGCTGCATGGTTTATGTAATGCCTGTTATGATGCATGGTTTATGTAATCCCAGTTATGATGCATGGTTTATGTAATACAGTTATGCTACATGGTTTATGTAATGCCAGTTATGCTACATGGTTTATGTAATGCCAGTTATGCTGCATGGTTTATGTAATGCCTGTTATGATGCATGGTTTATGTAATCCCAGTTATGATGCATGGTTTATGTAATACAGTTATACTACATGGTTTATGTAATGCCAGTTATGCAGCATGGTTTATGTAATGCCAGTTATGCTACATGGTTTATGTAATGCCAGTTATGCTACATGGTTTATGTAATGCCAGTTATGCTACATGGTTTATGTAATGCCAGTTATGCTACATGGTTTATGTAATGCCAGTTATGCTACATGGTTTATGTAATGCAGTTATGCTACATGGTTTGTGTAATACAGTTATGCTACATGGTTTATGTAATGCCAGTTATGCTACATGGTTTATGTAATGCCAGTTATGCTACATGGTTTATGTAATACAGTTATGCTGCATGGTTTATGTAATGCCAGTTATGCTACATGGTTTATGTAATGCAGTTATGCTGCATGGTTTATGTAATGCCAGTTATGCTGCATGGTTTATGTAATGCAGTTATGCTACATGGTTTATGTAATGCAGTTATGCTACATGGTTTATGTAATGCCAGTTATGCTACCTGGTTTATGTAATGCCAGTTATGCTACATGGTTTATGTAATGCCAGTTATGCTGCATGGTTTATGTAATGCCAGTTATGCTACATGGTTTATGTAATGCCAGTTATGCTGCATGGTTTATGTAATGCCAGTCATGCTACATGGTTTATGTAATACAGTTATGCTACATGGTTTATGTAATGCAGTTATGCTACATGGTTTATGTAATGCAGTTATGCTGCATGGTTTATGTAATGCCAGTTATGCTACATGGTTTATGTAATGCCAGTTATGCTGCATGGTTTATGTAATGCAGTTATGCTGCATGGTTTATGTAATGCCAGTTATGATGCATGGTTTATGTAATGCCAGTTATGCTACATGGTTTATGTAATGCAGTTATGCTGCATGGTTTATGTAATGCCAGTTATGATGCATGGTTTATGTAATACAGTTATACTACATGGTTTATGTAATCCCAGTTATGCTACATGGTTTATGTAATGCCAGTTATGCTTCATGGTTTATGTAATGCCTGTTATGATGCATGGTTTATGTAATCCCAGTTATGATGCATGGTTTATGTAATACAGTTATACTACATGGTTTATGTAATGCCAGTTATGCAGCATGGTTTATGTAATACAGTTATGCTACATGGTTTATGTAATGCCAGTTATGCTACATGGTTTATGTAATGCCAGTTATGCTACATGGTTTATGTAATACAGTTATGCTGCATGGTTTATGTAATGCCAGTTATGCTACATGGTTTATGTAATGCCAGTTATGCTACATGGTTTATGTAATACAGTTATGCTACATGGTTTATGTAATGCCAGTTATGCTACATGGTTTATGTAATGCAGTTATGCTACATGGTTTATGTAATGCAGTTATGCTACATGGTTTATGTAATGCAGTTATGCTACATGGTTTATGTAATGCCAGTTATGCTGCATGGTTTATGTAATGCCAGTTATGCTACATGGTTTATGTAATGCCAGTTATGCTACATGGTTTATGTAATGCCAGTTATACTACATGGTTTATGTAATGCCAGTTATGCTACATGGTTTATGTAATGCCAGTTATGCTACATGGTTTATGTAATGCCAGTTATGCTGCATGGTTTATGTAATGCCAGTTATGCTACATGGTTTATGTAATGCCAGATATGCTACATGGTTTATGTAATGCCAGTTATGCTGCATGGTTTATGTAATGCAGTTATGCTGCATGGTTTATGTAATGCCAGTTATGCTACATGGTTTATGTAATGCCAGTTATGCTACATGGTTTATGTAATGCCAGTTATGCTACATGGTTTATGTAATGCCAGTTATGCTACATGGTTTATGTAATGCCAGTTATGCTACATGGTTTATGTAATGCCAGTTATGCTGCATGGTTTATGTAATGCCAGTTATGCTGCATGGTTTATGTAATGCCTGTTATGATGCATGGTTTATGTAATCCCAGTTATGATGCATGGTTTATGTAATACAGTTATACTACATGGTTTATGTAATGCCAGTTATGCAGCATGGTTTATGTAATACAGTTATGCTACATGGTTTATGTAATGCCAGTTATGCTACATGGTTTATGTAATGCCAGTTATGCTACATGGTTTATGTAATGCCAGTTATGCTACCTGGTTTATGTAATGCCAGTTATGCTACATGGTTTATGTAATGCCAGTTATGCTACATGGTTTATGTAATGCCAGTTATGCTACATGGTTTATGTAATGCCAGTTATGCAACATGGTTTATGTAATACAGTTATGCTACATGGTTTATGTAATGCCAGTTATGCTACATGGTTTATGTAATGCCAGTTATGCTACATGGTTTATGTAATGCAGTTATGCTACATGGTTTGTGTAATACAGTTATGCTACATGGTTTATGTAATGCCAGTTATGCTACATGGTTTATGTAATGCCAGTTATGCTACATGGTTTATGTAATACAGTTATGCTGCATGGTTTATGTAATGCCAGTTATGCTACATGGTTTATGTAATACAGTTATGCTGCATGGTTTATGTAATGCCAGTTATGCTACATGGTTTATGTAATACAGTTATGCTACATGGTTTATGTAATGCCAGTTATGCTACATGGTTTATGTAATGCAGTTATGCTGCATGGTTTATGTAATGCCAGTTATGCTGCATGGTTTATGTAATGCAGTTATGCTACATGGTTTATGTAATGCAGTTATGCTACATGGTTTATGTAATGCCAGTTATGCTACCTGGTTTATGTAATGCCAGTTATGCTACATGGTTTATGTAATGCCAGTTATGCTGCATGGTTTATGTAATGCCAGTTATGCTACATGGTTTATGTAATGCCAGTTATGCTGCATGGTTTATGTAATGCCAGTCATGCTACATGGTTTATGTAATACAGTTATGCTACATGGTTTATGTAATGCAGTTATGCTACATGGTTTATGTAATGCAGTTATGCTGCATGGTTTATGTAATGCCAGTTATGCTACATGGTTTATGTAATGCCAGTTATGCTGCATGGTTTATGTAATGCAGTTATGCTGCATGGTTTATGTAATGCCAGTTATGATGCATGGTTTATGTAATGCCAGTTATGCTACATGGTTTATGTAATGCAGTTATGCTGCATGGTTTATGTAATGCCAGTTATGATGCATGGTTTATGTAATACAGTTATACTACATGGTTTATGTAATCCCAGTTATGCTACATGGTTTATGTAATGCCAGTTATGCTTCATGGTTTATGTAATGCCTGTTATGATGCATGGTTTATGTAATCCCAGTTATGATGCATGGTTTATGTAATACAGTTATACTACATGGTTTATGTAATGCCAGTTATGATGCATGGTTTATGTAATACAGTTATACTACATGGTTTATGTAATACCAGTTATGATGCATGGTTTATGTAATACAGTTATGCTACATGGTTTATGTAATGCCAGTTATGCTACATGGTTTATGTAATGCCAGTTATGCTACATGGTTTATGTAATACAGTTATGCTGCATGGTTTATGTAATGCCAGTTATGCTACATGGTTTATGTAATGCCAGTTATGCTACATGGTTTATGTAATACAGTTATGCTACATGGTTTATGTAATGCCAGTTATGCTACATGGTTTATGTAATGCAGTTATGCTGCATGGTTTATGTAATGCCAGTTATGCTGCATGGTTTATGTAATGCAGTTATGCTACATGGTTTATGTAATGCAGTTATGCTACATGGTTTATGTAATGCCAGTTATGCTACCTGGTTTATGTAATGCCAGTTATGATGCATGGTTTATGTAATGCCAGTTATGCTGCATGATTTATGTAATGCCAGTTATGCTACATGGTTTATGTAATACCAGTTATGCTACATGGTTTATGTAATGCCAGTTATGCAGCATGGTTTATGTAATGCCAGTTATGCTACATGGTTTATGTAATGCCAGTCATGCTACATGGTTTATGTAATGCCAGTTATGCTACATGGTTTATGTAATGCCAGTTATGCTACATGGTTTATGTAATGCCAGTTATGCTACATGGTTTATGTAATGCAGTTATGCTACATGGTTTATGTAATGCCAGTTATGCTACATGGTTTATGTAATGCCAGTTATGCTACATAGTTTATGTAATGCAGTTATGCTACATGGTTTATGTAATGCCAGTTATGCTACATGGTTTATGTAATGCCAGTTATGCTACATGGTTTATGTAATACCAGTTATGCTACATGGTTTATGTAATGCAGTTATGCTGCATGGTTTATGTAATGCCAGTTATGCAGCATGGTTTATGTAATGCCAGTTATGCTACATGGTTTATGTAATGCCAGTTATGCTACATGGTTTATGTAATGCCAGTTATGCTGCATGGTTTATGTAATGCCAGTTATGCTGCATGGTTTATGTAATGCAGTTATGCTACATGGTTTATGTAATGCAGTTATGCTACATGGTTTATGTAATGCCAGTTATGCTACCTGGTTTATGTAATGCAGTTATGCTGCATGGTTTATGTAATGCCAGTTATGCTGCATGGTTTATGTAATGCCAGTTATGCTACATGGTTTATGTAATGCCAGTTATGCTGCATGGTTTATGTAATGCCAGTCATGCTACATGGTTTATGTAATACAGTTATGCTACATGGTTTATGTAATGCAGTTATGCTACATGGTTTATGTAATGCAGTTATGCTGCATGGTTTATGTAATGCCAGTTATGCTACATGGTTTATGTAATTCAGTTATGCTACATGGTTTATGTAATGCCAGTTATGATGCATGGTTTATGTAATGCCAGTTATGATGCATGGTTTATGTAATGCAGTTATGCTACATGGTTTATGTAATGCCAGTTAGGCTACATGGTTTATGTAATGCCAGTTATGCTACATGGTTTATGTAATACAGTTATACTACATGGTTTATGTAATGCCAGTTATGCTACATGGTTTATGTAATGCCAGTTATGCTACATGGTTTATGTAATGCCAGTTATGCTTCATGGTTTATGTAATGCCTGTTATGATGCATGGTTTATGTAATCCCAGTTATGATGCATGGTTTATGTAATACAGTTATACTACATGGTTTATGTAATGCCAGTTATGCAGCATGGTTTATGTAATACAGTTATGCTACATGGTTTATGTAATGCCAGTTATGCTACATGGTTTATGTAATGCCAGTTATGCTACATGGTTTATGTAATACAGTTATGCTGCATGGTTTATGTAATGCCAGTTATGCTACATGGTTTATGTAATGCCAGTTATGCTACATGGTTTATGTAATACAGTTATGCTACATGGTTTATGTAATGCCAGTTATGCTACATGGTTTATGTAATGCAGTTATGCTGCATGGTTTATGTAATGCCAGTTATGCTGCATGGTTTATGTAATGCAGTTATGCTACATGGTTTATGTAATGCAGTTATGCTACATGGTTTATGTAATGCCAGTTATGCTACCTGGTTTATGTAATGCCAGTTATGATGCATGGTTTATGTAATGCCAGTTATGCTGCATGGTTTATGTAATGCCAGTTATGCTACATGGTTTATGTAATACCAGTTATGCTACATGGTTTATGTAATGCCAGTTATGCAGCATGGTTTATGTAATGCCAGTTATTCTACATGGTTTATGTAATGCCAGTCATGCTACATGGTTTATGTAATACCAGTTATGCTGCATGGTTTATGTAATACCAGTTATGCTACATGGTTTATGTAATGCCAGTTATGCTGCATGGTTTATGTAATGCCAGTTATGCTACATGGTTTATGTAATACCAGTTATGATGCATGGTTTATGTAATACAGTTATGCTACATAGTTTATGTAATGCCAGTTATGCTACATGGTTTATGTAATGCCAGTTATGCTACATGGTTTATGTAATGCCAGTTATGCTACATGGTTTATGTAATGCCAGTTATGCTACATGGTTTATGTAATGCCAGTTATGCTACATGGTTTATGTAATGCCAGTTATGCTACATGGTTTATGTAATGCAGTTATGCTACATGGTTTATGTAATGCAGTTATGCTACATGGTTTATGTAATGCCAGTTATGCTACATGGTTTATGTAATGCCAGTTATGCTACATAGTTTATGTAATGCAGTTATGCTACATGGTTTATGTAATGCCAGTTATGCTACATGGTTTATGTAATGCCAGTTATGCTACATGGTTTATGTAATACCAGTTATGCTACATGGTTTATGTAATGCAGTTATGCTGCATGGTTTATGTAATGCCAGTTATGCAGCATGGTTTATGTAATGCCAGTTATGCTACATGGTTTATGTAATGCCAGTTATTCTACATGGTTTTTGTAATGCCAGTTATGCTGCATGGTTTATGTAATGCCAGTTATGCTACATGGTTTATGTAATGCCAGTCATGCTACATGGTTTATGTAATACAGTTATACTACATGGTTTATGTAATGCAGTTATGCTACATGGTTTATGTAATGCCAGTTATGCTGCATGGTTTATGTAATGCCAGTTATGCTACATGGTTTATGTAATGCCAGTCATGCTACATGGTTTATGTAATACAGTTATACTACATGGTTTATGTAATACAGTTATACTACATGGTTTATGTAATGCCAGTTATGCTGCATGGTTTATGTAATGCCAGTTATGCTGCATGGTTTATGTAATGCCAGTTATGCTACATGGTTTATGTAATGCCAGTCATGCTACATGGTTTATGTAATACAGTTATACTACATGGTTTATGTAATACAGTTATACTACATGGTTTATGTAATGCAGTTATGATGCATGGTTTATGTAATGCCAGTTATGCAGCATGGTTTATGTAATGCAGTTATGCTACATGGTTTATGTAATGCCAGTTATGATGCATGGTTTATGTAATGCCAGTCATGCTACATGGTTTATGTAATGCCAGTTATGCTACATGGTTTATGTAATGCCAGTTATGCTCTATAAAATGGACATTTATTCATGTTCATGTGATCATGTGAAATTCTCAAAATCCACAAATTAATATAATATTAGTTATTATCAGATAGATATTATCAGTTAGATATTATTGTCAGAGTTTGCATATATCATTTGGCAGTTGGATTCAGAAGCATCAGAGAGAGAGAGAGCATTGGAATTTCTGAACCCCTCAAAGCTGAAAAGGACCCTCAAGGCTCTTCTTTGATGCCAGACAGACCCAGGAGAGGAGGGGTGGTAGGGTGAACTACACAACAGATACAACGAATGAAGTGTCAGTAAATTACCCAGTGATACTTGTGGGGAAAACCTTATTTTGTCTTCAATTGCCTGCCTTTCCAACGGCATGTGTGTGAGTGTGCGGCTATCTCTCTCCACGTGATGACTGGACTTTTAGCTTCCCTCTCCTCTGTTGTTACCAGAAGAAATAGAGGGTCTTTGTTGACGGCGGATTAAGAAGGAACGCCTTGAATGGTTTTCTTTGGGTAGAAACGAGGGGGAAGCGACAGGGGTTACGAAGGGGGCAGGTGGGGTGGGGAGAGGAGGGCGATGCTAATTATGCATGGCGATTGTTGATAGCTTGATTGTCTGCGTCCAGCTGCACAGAGAACCGGGGGGAGAGTGAGAGGGCGGGGATGCGGAGCGAGGCAGACTCACTGACGCCAGTCTCGAAATTCTCCCATCCATTGAAAGAGAGCCTCGATTGTGTTGGGGCCTTTCCGACAGCGTGGCGCGAGGGCACCTGATCCCGGCCCAGACGCACCAGTGTCACACGGATTCAGAGCCCAGGAATCTGCACATAGGCAATAAAAAGTCCCGGGTGGTGAGCGCACCCAATGCTTATGCACTTTTTGTTTTTACATCCAGAAGTGTAACATTGAAAACAACCAACGCGCGTAGAAAGTGTTTATAATGTGCAGCAATATAATTGTATTAAATGTTTTTATTCTTGTCGTTTCATGTAGGCTAACTTTGTTTGCCACCATATTCTTCTAATTTTAATATATTTTATTTTTACGCATATATAATAATATGATGTTGCTTTATACAGAACACATGTATAAATAGTCATTTTCTCACCATGCCAGCGATTTTAGGACAATATTTGTCCCCCCCTCCTCCCCTTGACATATTTAAGACAGATATCTGAGGTTTAGAAGTCTTGTTTGGACAACCAGTAACGTTCACAAAATGTATTTTTAAAATACTCCGGTCACACGGTATAAAATTAGTAGTTTGCTCTTGAGTGAGGTCGTTGAATGACTTGTAGTCATTAGGGGTCAACAAGGGGGGGTGGCAGCCTACACGCTGACATGAACATCTGTGCAACCGCTGAAAAGGGGCGGGCCATTGGGCCAACTCCACTGGCGCATATTTACGCACGAATGTATCTTTATCTAACATAAAACAATTAGGCTAAACTTCTATTTGTTCAAAATATAAAAATTGCGAGGATGAAAACTCACTCCTAAATCTTGTTTTTCTATGTTTGTGTGTTTTAAGTGAAGCATTGCTATATCCTTGGTTTTCCCAATTGATGACAAATATTTACTCCCTCTTTAATCAGATGATGTGTAAACCAACCCATTGGCCCCAGTGTTATCTAATGCTAGTATTGACATTAACAAAGATATGGTTGCGCCTTCAGAGGAGAGGAACCAAATGAGTTATTTTTAAGGAGTCAGCATATTCTTATTCTCATGCATTAGAGGTCGGAACAAAGCTCAGTGGGCTGCAGCAACAGAGAAAAGTGGGCAGACCCAGGACTTTGAGTGACGGGCCCAGTAAAATATATCGGTGAGGAAGTTCTGGTAGGGTGGGCCTTTTGCCAGAGCGGCGCGTTGGAGCGGGTGAATGGATGACGTCGGGAGACTGGCGCCAGGCTGTCTGGGACGGGCGCGTTAGATCAACACAGCTGGGGTGGAATAGGACACACAGCTGGCGCGAGGGTACATTCCTCCACAAAACAGGATTGTGAGAAAAGGGAAAATAAGACCAAATAGGAACAGAGGGGACACGGTTTGACAAAAAAAAAATGCAGGGGTTAAAAAGAAAGAGAAGAATATAGAACTTATTTTGAGTTAGTGTTCATCCCGAAGTTTATTCACAACAACATAGCCCGAATGTTGTTCTTCTCTGTCATGGTTAACTGCAGATTTCACATTTGTTTGGATTTCGTTTTTTTTTTTTATCTTTATTTTATTTGACATTAAAAATATCAAAGAAGATTAATTGATAGTGGTATAGACAATGTCCAGCTAGGCCTACACAACAGATAGTGTATTATACTGAAACAATGATAATAATATGATTAGCTAATAATAACAAATGCATAACTGTTATTCACAATGAAGGGAGTTTGAACTTTCAAGAACTCATGTAAGGCATTCAACTGTTTGGATGAGTTATCTAGGCTTATTGAATCTGTTGCTGATGAAATGACTGTTGTATCCTTATCCTCCTAGCCTACATCTTTTGGATGAAGAAATGTGAAAACCATTCACTTTTTAAACGGCTTATAATTATAGGATTTTCAAGGCTTGACAAGTCTTAAAATCATGTGATGCCAAAAGAGGTGGAAAAATAATTCCTGACGCCAGGATGTCTGCAAAGTCATGAGAGGAACGCATTGGCGTTAAAGCCGTAACGGTAACGCGTGGCTTCAATTTGATAAAGGAAGAAGATCCAGAGAGTAAGCCTACATTTGTCTTGGCACAGGCACAATCTGTCAGTGAGCAAAACAGCCATATTTGGGTCTATTAACCAAGTAGAATGTGTCTTGTTGGATAGTTTATGTATTCAGTGCTCACCAAAATTATGTTTTGTTGATTATAGACTATTACCTGAAATGAGGAGTGTAATTGCCGATAGGATTGACTAGCATTATTGCTTGAATTTCTCATTCCTTCTGCCCCCCCCCCCCCCCCCTACCTCGCCCCCGTAGGTGACGTTTGAACAGCCAATCATAAACCCCAAGCTCCTCAGAACAACCAGGAAGTCTCCACACTGGCTAATCAGAGCACGAGGGTGTATTTATTTGTGAGAATGGGCGGCGACTGACTGACAAGGGTGTATAAAGCCACCCTCACACCAACACCGAAGTACAGTAGCTGGTTGTTGCCTTAGCCTCTCACCTTAGCCTCTCACTTTTCACATTGAATTAACTAATTGTAGGCTACTTTAAAAACATGAAAGCCATCAGTCCTATGAGATCTGTCAGAAGCTGCTACGAAGCTGTCCGCTGCATTTCGGAGCAGAGCCTCTCCATCACCCGGAATAAGCCATCTATGGAGGAACCCGTGGGCGCGTTGTGCGATATGAATGACTGCTACTCCAAACTGAAGGAGCTGGTACCGAGCATCCCACAGAACAAGTCCGTCAGCCAAGTGGAAATTCTGCAACACGTCATCGACTACATATTCGACCTACAAATCGCGCTGGAAGACGAGTCTTCAGCGACAACCACGCCTGATTTGGTGCTGTCACTAAAGGTGAGGATGGTTACCCGCTCCCGCCCCCGTTATGTTGGATTTATTGCATTGTCTCATAGTTTCCGTTGTATCAAATTGACGCGTACGTAAAGGAAAACGTAGCTTTTATTTTTGCTGTGTTAACATATGAACAATAGCCTATGTGATGTTGGAAAGCATTTATGTTAACTGTTACATTGTTACATGATGCACGATCAAAAATATAACCAAATATCAGTGCAGCCCTCGACTGTTATGTCGTTGCATTACATGTAACCATAAATACATCTACTGCACGCGTCCTTGTTTATGTCTTGCTGTCAGTGAGGCTAATAATTTCGGTGTTAGCGGCTATAATATTTCTCTTCTTTTTTTCCCCACGAAGAATGCAGACCTTGCACGCAATTTCTCCCAAGAAGATGGACGGTTGTGCCGTTAAAGAGGAGGCATAGGCCTATAACGTCCATAAATGGTATGTAGCCAATCTATAGTCATCTATGCTTGTGTTATTACTGTTGCATTACATGTATCCAATATAATAACCGACTTGCTGTGACGTGGCTGGCAATGGCAATGAACTGCTTCAATGAAACTGTGTCAACAAACTGCATACCTCTAAAAAAAAAAAATGATGTAGCCTTATTTTCTAAGATGATTCATAGCAATAAATAGCAATGTCAGGCACTGTTACTGGAAATGAAGGGGGCATTGATATGCAGGGAAATAGTCTAGTCCCCTTTCCTCTCTTATCTCCCACTCACCATGGTTGCCAATTAGCCAAGCCAGTGAATGTGTGGTGGATTCATTGCTATCAGCCTGGGGTTGGTGAATGTGTGGTGGATTCATTGCTATCAGCCTGGGGTTAGTGAAAGTTCCACACCAGGCGCCAGTCTGTCTGTTCCACCTCCAAGGCGGAGGGAGTGTGAGAGAGGCAGAGAGAGAACACTGTCCTGACTTAACTTTGTCTTCCCTTTCTCTCTGTGTGCAGGTGCAGAGAAACACATCTCCACTTCACTCAGGGCAAGAGGACAATAGGGCCAGAAAGATGGTCTGGGATAGATATTTAGAGTGGGAGAGAAGAGGCCTCTTTAGTTCTCAGATCTGGGCAAGAGAACAAGAGGGCCAGAAAGAAGGTCTGGGATAGGTATTTAGAGTGGGAGAAAAGAGGACTCTTTAGTTCTCAGATGCATGGATGGATCACCCTCTTGTTTTCTGTCCTCTTGTCACCAGAAGTGACATAAACAACACACCAAAGCAGAAAAAGATTTGAATGGGCTCTCTCTCTGCCTCTGTCCCTCTCTCGCTCTGTCCCTCTCTCGCTCTGTCCCTCTCTCTGTCTCTGTCCCTCTGTCTCTCTCTCTCTCTGCCTCTGTCCCTCTCTCTCTCTGTCTCTGTCTCTCTCTCTCTCTGCCTCTGTCCCTCCCTCTCTCTCTCTCTCTCTCTCTCTCTGTCCCTCTCTCTCTCTCTCTGTCCCTCTCTCTGTCTCTGTCCCTCTCTGTCTCTCTCTCTCTCTCTCTGTCCTTCTCTCTCTGTCTCTCTCTCTCTCTCTGTCTCTCTCTCTCTCTCTCTCTGTCTCTCTCTGTCTCTGTCCCTCTCAGTTGGGGTTTTGTATCCCTCTGAATGTATCGATACATCAAGCTTTGTTGATTTATCTTTTTGTGTTTACATTCCAAACCAAACCTTTTAGATTTACCTTCCAATATTTTGTTACACCTCCCCCATCCTTCCTCCCTTCCCTCCTCTCCTAGCCAGTCCTAAAACCCTATCACTTAATTCTCTCTTCATATCCTCTGTTATCTTATAATTTGAAGGTTTTCGCAACTTGGTCAAATTGTGTAAAGATCTATTTTGGTCACTGTGAACTGTGAAGGAGATGGGTTAAATGAATGTGGTCTTGTGCGGGGCTCCTTGGTTAGAATCACAACTCTGTAATAGAGTTGATTGTAAATGTTTGTAGGGATTGTTTATTTCTACGGACAATGTCAAATAATTGCTGAGTTTTATAAACTTTTTCTTTTTTAAATCAAAGTCTGGGTTGTATGTACGTTCTTATGTAATAAAATGACAAAATGTTGTGAACGTTCTGTGAAGTGCTGTAGCTTTTTTTTCTTTGTTTAACTTTAGGTTTGGGCGTCCCAAATGGCACCCTATTCCCTTTATAGTGCACTACTTATGGCCATAGTAGTGCTCGATATAGGGAATAGGGTGCTGTTCGGGATGCATATATTTATATAGCTAAGTATGGTAGATGATTGGCTTGAGGTTCTCTTATGATTGAATGACATACTTTGATATGACAGGATGTACCTGTATTAAATAGAAGATTGAGGTCTTGTGGTTGGAAATCAAATGACGGGGTGTTTCCTGTATCTCTCTTCAGTTTTTCCATGAGCCGTAACATAAGCAGCAATCTCTATGTGGTAACGATGATGCTATTCAGAGGAGTTGACACCTAGTTGCAAATTACACTACTTGTATGATATAATATACTCTTATTATATCTAATCAGCCCAACTGAATACATCACAACAGGTCAGACTGCCTATAGCTGTGTTTGTAGCCTAATCCATTTTCACCCATCCTGCCACAGTCAATAGCTTTGTCACAATGAATCTCGATGTCAGACCTTAAATGCTTCGCATTTCTGGAGACTAATATATCCATGTTTTTTTTTGTTGATTTGTGATATAGGTAAATTATTACTTCTAGGTAGTCAATCTAGCAATCTATCTATACAGTATGGTACGGAACCATGACATAGATCCAGTCCAGACACCATGCACTCTGATGCACCGAACTAGTTCCCCCCAAAAATGGACAATGCTGCCACCTAGTGGTTTTCAGTTCAAGTGGCTTTATTGGCATGGGAACACATGTTAACATTGCCAAAGCAAGTGAAGTAGATAATAAACAAAAGTGAAATAAACAAAACATTTTTACAGGAAACATTACACTCACAGAAGTTCCAAAAAGCCAAAAATATTATGTCTATATACACTGTTGTAACAATGTGCAAATATAAGTTTAAAAAAAAGGGAAAATAAAGAAACATAAATATGGGTTGTATTTCCTATGGTGTTTGTTCTTCACTGGTTGACCTTTTCTTGTGGCAACAGGTCATAAATCTTGCTGCTGTGATGGCACACTGTGGTATTTCACTCAGTAGATATGGGAGTTTATCAAAATTGGGTTTGTTTTCGAATTCTTTGTGGATCTGTGTAATCTGAGGGAAATATGTGTCTCTAATATGGTCATACATTGGGCAGGAGGTTAGGAAGTGCAGCTCAGTTTCCACCTCATTTTGTGGGCAGTGAGCACATAGCCTGTCTTCTCTTGAGAGCCATGTCTGCCTACGGCGGCCTTTCTCAATAGCAAGGCTTTTCTCACTGAGTCTGTACATAGTCAAAGCTTTCCTTAAGTTCGGATCAGTCACAGTGGTCAGGTATTCTGCCACTGTGTACTCTCTGTTTAGGGCCAAATAGCATTCTAGTTTGCTCAGTTGTTTGTTAATTCTTTCCAATGTGTCCAGTAATTATCTAATGATCCTTTTGTTTTCTCATGATTTGGTTGGGTCTAATTGTGTTGATGTCCTGTGGCTCTGTGGAGTGTGTTTGTGTTTGTGAACAGAGCCCCAGGACCAGCTTGCTTAGGAGACTCTTCTCCAGGTCCAACTCTCTGTAGATGATGGCTTTGTTATGGAAGGTTTGGGAATCGCTTCCTATTAGGTGGTTGTAGGATTTAACAGTTTTTTTCTGGATTTTGACAGTTAGCGGGTATTGGCCTAATTCTGTTCTGATACTATAGAACCTGAGAGAGGACCTCATTTACAAGCTCATTTACAAACATTGGAATGTCTGTCATGGTGGGGGTGTTACCAGTCCCTCTACCAGTCCCTCTACCCGCGAAACCTAATTTGCAAAATGGCGGACAGAAGACAGGGTGGTGCGGCAGGTGCCGCTTCTCATTCGAATGCTGTAATTTTATCTAAACCATCAGGTGTACGCCGACCCCAGCTAAGTAACTCATGCAAAGAGTTAAAGCGCAATTATGTGTTTTATCTCCAGTACTCTGCCATGATTGTCAGTTATGTAGCTGCTCTACTGATAATCTCAGTGCGTCCTTGCTGGGATGACACAATCAGTCTACTACCGGAGAATATTAACACCAAACACATTGGTTCACCGTTCCACGGGAGCGGACAGTACACAGCATACCATAATGTTCTGAATAATGGCCAAGTCTACCTCGCTCCTTATTCTACTGAACCGCTTAGGCGCAACAAACACAAGTCCAACATTTATCGGAAACTGTTAAACTACCTGTTCACTACCCTCCTGCTCTCCGGGGATGTGCAACTCAATCCTGGGCCCAACATCACCGAGCCAGCGATACGCACCGGAGTGGAAAGCGGTGGATGGCCTCGTCCACTGATCGTCGCCGCTGTGGAAGTGGGTGAGTGCTATGGTCCTATGGTTTCTCTCGACTCACCCGGCTCCAGGATAGATTTTGACTCTTCAAACATACCAAAGTCGCTATATGCGATCCCTGACTCTGCTTCTGGTACGCAAGCTGTTTTAATTAGTTCCCCGCATCCAGTGCAGGCGGGAGGGATTGTTAATTGCGCTACCGAACTGCCCCTAATCAAAACGAAACAAAACGGCCTAAACCCAGCCGTCAGAAAACACAGAAAATGTAACTTTTTTCAATGTGTCAATCACTCTCGAGTCATCTGGGACCCACGAGCTAAGCCCAATGGACTACTAGGGGGGCACTTGAACATTCGTAGTGTCATTCCAAAAAGTGATCAAATTCAACATCTACTCACAGACTCCAACCTTGACTTTCTCTGCCTCTCAGAGACATGGCTCCATAAAAACTCTCCATCTGCTGCTTTGATTGTGCCTGGCTACAATGTTTTCAGGAGAGACAGGACTGAAGGAAGAGGAGGGGGTGTGATGATTTACATTAAAGAACATATCCGATGTAAACAAATTGAGTGGTCATGTGATAATGAACTAGAATGTATTGGCCTGAACATTACACTGTCTCCCCAAATGTCTTTTACCCTCATTGGAATGTATAGGCCACCTTCCACCAAAAGTGTGTTTTTTGATCAGTTTAATAACATGCTTAGGGAATGTGATTTTGGGAAAGAGGTCATCTTAATGGGAGATTTTAACATTAATTATGAAGACAAGTGTTGTAGGAAAACCCTCAAACGGATCACTAATGCCTTTGACCTTACACAGCTAGTTAAAGGGCCAACCAGGGTGACTTGTTGCTCTAAAACACAGATTGATTTGGTGTTCAGTAATAAACCAGAGAGAGTGACTAAATCATTCAATATGGTTACTGGGCTATCTGATCATAATCTGACACTTATAGCCAGAAAGCTGTCTAAAAGCAGGTTTAACCTCTCTACTGTTAGAAAGCCTGATCAACTAAGAATACCTAAGAGTGAATTAAGCTATTTTGAAAACGCAATTAAGGGAATTAACTGGAATGATCTCTTGTCCTATGCAGACGTGGAAGCTGATAGTCAAGTTTTTCTATCCACAATCCAGACTACATTAAATGGTTTCCTAAAGAAAATCAAATCCAAACCTGGCCAAAAGAGCACTCTTCCTTGGCTAAATGGAGAAATCTGGAAATTGATGAAAGAACGAGATTATTATCTAAAAATAGCCCTAAGATCCAAATTAGAGCATGACAGACGTAGGTTTACCATGTTGAGAAATAAGGTGATGAAAGAAATCAGACAGGCCAAGGCAAACTTTTTTATTAACATAATTGGTGAAGCAAAGGGAAATTCTAAACTGATCTGGGAGAATCTAAAAAAGTTAACAGGGAAAGACCATAGTAACACTGCAAAAAGACTAGAAATCATGGTGAATAACAATCTAACACAGGATGCAGTCGAAATAGCAATAGCCTTCAATTCCTACTTTATTGACTCTGTCAGGGTACTGACACAGAACCCCTCCACTGGTTTCTTGGGCTCAGTGCTAGTAAATGATGCTCAACCTGTCTTCATCATAAGGGAGGTTTCTGAGTCAAAGGTGGACAAGGTGATTAGCTCACTAAAGAACTCTAAAGCCAAAGATGTGTTTGGGATGGAGTCTACCTTTCTTAAAAACTACAAAGAGTCACTCATTGGCCCCATTACTAAGGTCACCAACACATCTATTGGTCTCGGGGTGTTTCCAAGGGTATGGAAGTCGGCCATAATAACGGCCATCTTTAAATCAGGCGACCCTGCTGACGTGAGTAACTACAGGCCCATTAGTATACTACCTGTGGTGTCAAAGGTTGTTGAAAAGTGTGTAGCAGAACAACTGATTGCCCACCTCAACAACAGCCCCTTCACATTACACTCCATGCAGTTTGGCTTCAGAGCGAAACACTCCACAGAAACGGCCAACTGCTTTCTTCTGGAAAATGTGAAGTCCAAGATGGACAAAGGGGGCGTTGTTGGGGCTGTGTTTCTGGACCTAAGGAAGGCTTTTGATACTGTTAACCATGAGATTCTCATCACAAAATTGTCCAAGTTCAACTTTTCCCCCGATGCCTTGAGATGGATGAAATCATACCTTGAAGGCAGAACTCAGTGTGTCAGAGTGAGCAATGAGCTGTCGCCCACTCTTAGCTATGATGTGGGTGTGCCCCAAGGGTCAATACTGGGGCCCCTCCTGTTCAGCCTGTACATTAATGATCTGCCTTCTGTCTGTACTGGGTCTGAAGTTCAAATGTATGCAGATGATACAGTGATATATGTGCATGCAAAGAGCAAACAACAAGCTGCACAAGAACTCACTACTGTAATGGTCCAGGTTACAAAGTGGCTCAGTGACTCGTGTTTGCATCTCAATGTGAAAAAAACTGTTTGCATGTTCTTCACAAAGAGGGCAACAGATGCTACTGAGCCAGATGTCTATGTGTCAGGGGAGAAGCTCCAGGTGGTATCTGATTTTAAGAACCTTGGCATCATACTTGATTCCAACCTCTCTTTTAAAAAGCATGTGAAAAAGGTAATTCAAATAACCAAATTCAACCTAGCTAATTTCCGATTTATACGAAATTGTTTGACTACAGAGGTAGCAAAACTGTACTTCAAATCTATGATACTCCCCCACTTAACATACTGCTTGACTAGTTGGGCCCAAGCTTGCTGTACAACAGTAAGACCTATTCAGTCTGTCTACAAACAGGCTCTCAAAGTGCTTGATAGGAAGCCCAATAGCCATCATCACTGTCACATCCTCAGAAAGCATGAGCTCCTGAGTTGGGAAAATCTTGTGCAATACACCGATGCATGTCTTGTATTCAAGATCCTAAATGGCTTGGCTCCCCCTCCACTCAGTATTTTTGTTAAACAGAAAACCCAAACATATGGCAGCAGATCCACAAGGTCTGCCATGAGAGGTGACTGTGTAGTTCCCCTAAGGAAAAGCACCTTTAGTAAATCCGCTTTCTCTGTGAGAGCTTCCCATGTCTGGAATACACTGCCATCAGACACACATAACTGCACCACATATCACACTTTCACAAAATGCTTGAAGACATGGCTAAAGGTCAATCAGATTTGTGAACATGGTCCCTAGCTGTGTGTTGCCGCTTTCCATGTCTGTTGTCTGTAACTTGTGAGGTGTGGAAACACTTTGTTGCTTTTATGAATTTTGTCTTGCTGCTTTTTGTTCTATGTTGCTCTGTCTGTATGCTACGTCTTGCTTGTCCTATGTTGCTATGTCTGTATGCTATGTCTTGTTCTATGTTGCTATTGTCTATATTGTAATTGTTTTTAATAACCTGCCCAGGGACTGCGGTTGAAAATTAGCCGGCTGGCTAAAACCGGCACTTTTACTGAAACGTTGATTAATGTGCACTGTCCCTGTAAAAATAAACTCAAACTCAGACCTGTCAAAATAATTTCCAGGCAGCAAATGAACTCCTTCTTAACCTTTGAACCTCTTTATACCTAGAGGTAGGGAAGTAGCCAACCCACCATTATTTGGCAGTTCTCATTATTAAACAAAATAATGGTAAAAACATAATATCATAAAAAAGCTATTTCTACTATTTACATTTTGTGGCAAAAGTGTACAATTGAACTGATGAAAAAATTAATAAATCAAATGGGCCACTGATCTGAAAGCACTGGGCCCCTCTTAAAGTAGTTGACTTCAGTTGTGAATAGGTGCTGACACCTAGTGGTTGACGTCACATTATTGCACTTTTCAAAGACCATGCACAATGCATGTTATTGCAAGACTATAGACTCCCTTGTGCTTATTGATCACTTAAGGGCCATTGATTAGTTAGGAGCTCCCCTCACCTGGTTATCTTGGTCTTTATTGGACACATTTAAAGGAAATAACAAAAATCCGCAGACACACTGCCCTCCAGGAATTGGAGTTTGTCACCACTGGGTTAGAGGTTACAGTAGTATCCACTGGGTTAGCGGTTACAGTAGTATCCACTGGGTTAGAGGTTACAGTAGTATCCACTGGGTTAGCGGTTACAGTAGTATCCCCTGGGTTAGCGGTTACAGTAGTATCCACTGGGTTAGAGGTTACAGTAGTATCCACTGGGTTAGAGGTTACAGTAGTATCCCCTGGGTTAGAGGTTACAGTAGTATCCCCTGGGTTAGAGGTTACAGTAGTATCCCCTGGGTTAGAGGTTACAGTAGTATCCACTGGGTTAGCGGTTACAGTAGTATCCCCTGGGTTAGAGGTTACAGTAGTATCCCCTGGGTTAGAGGTTACAGTAGTATCCACTGGGTTAGAGGTTACAGTAGTGTCCACTGGGTTAGCGGTTACAGTAGTATCCCCTGGGTTAGAGGTTACAGTAGTATCCACTGGGTTAGAGGTTACAGTAGTATCCCCTGGGTTAGAGGTTACAGTAGTATTCACTGGGTTAGCGGTTACAGTAGTATCCACTGGGTTAGCGGTTACAGTAGTATCCCCTGGGTTAGAGGTTACAGTAGTATCCCCTGGGTTAGAGGTTACAGTAGTATCCACTGGGTTAGAGGTTACAGTAGTATCCACTGGATTAGAGGTTACAGTAGTATCCACTGGGTTAGAGGTTACAGTAGTATCCACTGGGTTAGCGGTTACAGTAGTATCCCCTGGGTTAGAGGTTACAGTAGTATCCACTGGGTTAGAGGTTACAGTAGTATCCACTGGGTTAGAGGTTACAGTAGTATCCCCTGGGTTAGAGGTTACAGTAGTATCCCCTGGGTTAGCGGTTACAGTAGTATCCCCTGGGTTAGAGGTTACAGTAGTATCCACTGGGTTAGCAGTTACAGTACTGTAGTATCCACTGGGTTACAGTGTATCAGAGAGAACCACTGGGTGGCAGCTTTGCCTCATTTTTCAGTGAACTTGTTCAGTGCATCAGAGTGCATCGTGTCTGGACTGACATACAGGACCTCCAACTCTGAATAGAGTCCATACCATGTTGAGGTGGACTGGCTATGATTCCAGCTGCCTCAGGTATCTAACTTGCCTAAAAAGAATCCCATCCTGTTATCTCTGCAGGCCAGAGGCAGGTACATTCTGCAGCATGAGGCCAGGTACATTCTGCAGCATGAGGCCAGGTGCATTCTGCAGCAGGAGGACAGGTACATTCTGCAGCAGGAGGCCAGGCATATTCTGCAGCAGGAGGACAGGTACCTTATTCATCAGGAGGACAGGTACATTCTGCAGCAGGAGGATGGGTACCTTCATGCAGCAGGAGGATGGGTACCTTCATGCAGCAGGAGGATGGGTACATTCTGCAGCAGGAGGCCAGGTACATTCTGCAGCAGGAGGCCAGGTACATTCTGTAGCAGGAGGCCAGGTACATTCTGCAGTTGTAGGCCAGGTACCTTCATGCAGCAGGAGGATGGGTACATTCTGCAGCAGGAGGCCAGGTACATTCTGCAGCAGGAGGCCAGGTACATTCTGCAGCAGGAGGCCAGGTTAAAAAAGATGGCCTTGAAAGAGAGGAGACACTGGATGGTCTCGTCCCTCAGTTTATCTCCAATGATGTGTTTTCACACCTGTAACAGGATAGCTAGTCATTTGCCTTGATGGAAAACAACCTGATATCCCTCAACAAGGTAATGGTCAAGCATGACTAGTGTGTTAGTCTGTGAAGAGGCAAAGGACTATATGCCATCTAGAGTGTTTTATTGTCACTTGAGGAGACTAGAAGACCAGGAGACGCGCCACTAGTTTGTCCGGGAGGTGGGTCAGGCTGTGTAGAGAGAGGACACAGACCTTACTCAGTCCTGGCCTGTGGAATAGACAGGCAGGTAACCAGTCTCTGAAGGGGGATTTAAACAGGGAGACTGCAATGTCCAGGCCCAAAGTCCAGGCCCAAAGTCCAGGCCCAAAGTCCAGGCCCAAAGTCCAGGCCCAAAGTCCAGGCCCAAAGTCCAGGCCCAAGTCCAGGCCCAAGTCCAGGCTCTCTTAAAAAAAAAAAATATTTAACCTTTATTTAACCAGGTAGGCCAGTTGAGAACAAGTTCTCATTTACAACTGCGACCTGGCCAAGATAAAGCAAAGCAGTGCGACAAAAACAACAACACAGAGTTACACATAAACAAACGTACAGTCAATGACACAATAGAAAAATCTATATAGAGTTTATGCAAATGGCGTGAGGAGGTAAGGCAATAAATAGGCCATAGTAGCGAAGTAATTACAATTTAGCAAATTAACATTTGGAATGATAGATGTGCAGATGATGATCTGCAAGTAGAAATACTGGTGTGCAAAAGAGAGAAAAAAAGTTAATAAAAACAATATGGGGATGAGGTAGGTAGATTGGATGGGCTATTTACAGATGGGCTATGTACAGCAGCAGCGATCGGTAAGCTGCTCAGATAGCTGATGCTTATTAAAGTTAGTGAGGGAGATATAAGTCTCCAACTTCAGTGATTTTTGCACTCCTGGAGTGAGGGCAGTGATTGAAGTCAGAGCATCTTCATATCTGGTATGCCCTGCCCAGAATGATTCTGTAAGCACACTTCTGGTATGCACTAGAGTTGGTTAGAGAGTGCCTGTCACACATCTGTAACACCTGAGTTTGCCAAAGACAATAAAATAGATGTCTGTCATGTTTCCTTTTAATAGAGTAAGTTGTTCCTTTTTTTCAGGATAGTGTTGAACTAAAGCTGAAGTCTGGGATTTGTGGATTTAGTTTTTTACCGCTTCTTCTTCTTTGTTCTTCTTCTTTTTTGTGTAATTACATTGAACATATTTTGTCCTCAAGACAGACCTGGTAATTAGAAATGATAGATGATATTGTCATTACCCTAGCCATGACCCAACTCTCTGAGAGTGTCTCAGGGGAAGTAGGGATATGCAAAAAAATTGAAGTAACCACAGAATGATATATTGATATTCATTGTATTGTTATTATACTAGCATGAAGAGGTCTGAGGACCGGGAGCACCACAGTACACGCAGTAGAGGTAACAAAGTCACCCTTCCTCTATATTTATGAAAGCGGCACTAATAGCCACATTCAATATTTATCAGGAATTAAGTGTAAAACAAATTGCTTCTAAATTTTTACCCCACAAATGGAGAAGTCACAGCTACCATATGCAGAATAAAGAAATACATGAATAATAGTATAGAAATAGACAGTATATTAATTTGAACGACTTTATTGCCAAGTGTATGATCTATTTTCACCGAGAGAAATTCAGTGGAAGAGAATGTATTGCATCAGTCAGTGTGATAGCTGGGGAGGGTTCATGTTTGGCCTTGTGTTGAGTTTTTGGTTCAGTATCTGACCTTTAAACCTAATACGTATCTAGATTTGACATGATCTCATGGAATCCTGGGTGTGTTCTCCTCAAAACTACACAGCTGATGTTTCGATTGTCTGAACTGATAAAAGGTATTTATTTTCTGGTAATTCAACTGCTATTTCTTTCAAGTGAATCAATTAAGCCTTATAACAAACTGCACCATTGCAGTAGGCCAGGTACATTCTGCACCATTGCAGTAGGCCAGGTACATTCTGCACCATTGCAGTAGGCCAGGTACATTCTGCACCATTGCAGTAGGCCAGGTACATTCTGCACCATTGCAGTAGGCCAGGTACATTCTGCACCATTGCAGTAGGCCAGGTACATTCTGCACCATTGCAGTAGGCCAGGTACATTCTGCACCATTGCAGTAGGCCAGGTACATTCTGCACCATTGCAGTAGGCCAGGTACATTCTGCACCATTGCAGTAGGCCAGGTACATTCTGCACCATTGCAGTAGGCCAGGTACATTCTGCACCATTGCAGTAGGCCAGGTACATTCTGCACCATTGCAGTAGGCCAGGTACATTCTGCACCATTGCAGTAGGCCTAGAAGCACAAGCCTACTTGATGTGATTACAGCCTTGTTTTAAGGCTAAACAAACAGAAGGCAGCTGGCAATAACATCAGCATGTTCAAGTATTTATTCTTTATTTATCCAGGTGACTCCCATTGAGATAAGACTCTCTTTTTCAAGGGAACCCTGGCCAAGAGGAAACAGCCATCGATCATACAAAACAAAATACAACACAACACAACACAATACAACAACAATACAACAAAACAAAATACAACACAATACAATACAACACAACAACAACAGCAGCAACAATACAACAAAACACAATACAACACAACACAACACAACAACAATACAACACAACACAACACCAACAGCTGCAACAACAACAAAATACAACACAACAAAATACAACACAAAACAATACAACACAACAAAATACAACACAGCAACAATACAACACAACAAAATACAACACAGCAACACAGCAACTAGGCTACCCTGCCGGCCTAGTGGTTAGAGCGTTGGGCTAGTAACCGAAAGGTTGCAAGTTCAAATCCCCGAGCTGACAAGGTACAAATCTGTCGTTCTGCCCCTGAACAAGGCAGTTAACCCACTGTTCCTAGGCCGTCATTGAAAATAAGAGTTTGTTCTTAACTGACTTGCCTAGTTAAATAAAGGTTAAATGTAAGTCACTCTGGATAAGAGCATCTGCTAAATGACTTAAATGTAAATGTAAGCAACAACAGCAACAACAAAATACAACACAACAAAATACAACACAACAGCAACAACAAAATACAACACAACAAAATACAACACAACAACACAATCCAACAAAATACAACAATTCAATACAACACAACAAAATATAACACAACAAAATATAAAACAACACAATACAACATCAACAACAACAATACAACAACACAATCAAAGTTGAAACCTTATGATTTGTTCAAGTGTTATCTTTTCTAGAAACTATATTTCAGTTTTATAAAGCCAGGCTTCAGTTTAAAAAAATATATAACGGTTACTTTTATCTATACAGGTATAAACATGGCAGAAGCAAATATTTATATATTTCAGTTTCAGGTATGCATGACAGTGATGGGCGAGGGATTTTGCAGTAGCTGTAAGGCACGCTGTTAAACAGTCTATGGCCTGTCATGGTAGTAGAAGCAGCCTACATGTAAGCTACCGTTTCCATTCCACTTCCATTTACAAGGAAATTCTTGCATTTTGCGGGATGCCCGATCCCAAATTAACTCCATGCCCCAACCCCCTTGTGTAGTATTGAATATGGTGGAAATTCAATCTAGCAAGCTGATAACATCCCACTGGGCACAGACGTCAGTTCAACGTCTTGTTTTGATTTACATTTGGTTGAGTTGTCATGACTTCAACGTGAAATCAACAAAACATTTCACCATGTCATTGGATTTCGGTTAAAAGTTGGGTGAAAAAATATGAAATTCCCTTACGTCGATTACATGTTTGCAAATCCAATCTGTTTTCAACGTCACCACATTGATTTTTTGGGGGTGAAATGAGGTGGAAACAACATTGATTCACCAGTCTTTGCCCAGTGGGATATTGCTAATACCTGTCCAATTCAGATCCATGTAGTTCATAGGCCATAGTGAAATGTCCCAAAGTTTCTGTGCAATGTAACCCAATGACTGTATGATGTGACCTCAGAGGAAGTCCTTTTCTGCGGTCCTTAGACCTGGTGATGCGCTTCCTGTTTCAACTGAGATCTGCTGGTTTCCTCTCAGTTACCAAGACAGGAAGTGTCTCAGGTGAGTTGTAAGCACTTTGACAATGATCTGCTTAGAGATAAAACATTAAATATTACAATAACATTTGTATTCTTCATTTTTTTGTAGTTATAATGTATTTATAAATGAATGAAAGAGAAAGTAACTTTTATAGTGAATGTTATTTAGGAGTTGCCCGACTTCTGGCATATTTGATGTATCGAAACCCCACAAACCACAGCTAACCCACCAACTAAGAGTAATCCACCAATAACAGTACCCATAATGACGTCTGGAATTACGGAAGCTTGTCCATCCTTCTCACCACTACCTGTCACACACAGAGAACAGACAGTTTAATCCTTGTAGAATTACTTCAATGACAATAGATTCGGTCAAATAATCATCATAGACCGATAGTTTAACATAAGCAGAATTATTACCATGTTATAGCTGGAGAGGAATTACAACTGAATTTATAATAAAAACTGTTCATATTTATTATTCATACCAATGAATTAAACTTGAATTCATATGATATTATTAGTAGGTTATTAAACAGTGATGGAGGTATACAGTGAAGGTGGAGGCTAAATGGTACTTACAGTCCTCCATGGGTTGAGAGATGGTCTGTGTGCTGACGTGGTTGCTGCTGGTACATTGGATCCTTCCAGTCAATACGGAGATGGTCATGTTACCACCGGTTAGTGACGGAGACTGTTGTGACAGTGTACACTGACCGCTGTCACAGACAGACAACATCCAGCCATCTTTAACTGAACAGTTCACTGTGACGTCAGAGAGTCCAACACTTGTGTTGAAGAGAGATGTGACATCCATGACTGGTTTGGTAACATGATCTATAAGAGACAGTTTTAAGATCCAAATAAGAGTTGAGAAAAATAAATATTGGGCCTATATGCATTACTGATCTGGAGATTTTTAAGGTGTCCACCATATTGCATTCACCCATAATGCAACTCTGAATTCTGATGCAACTTCATCAGTGTAAATTAAGGAGAGGAGATAAGGAAAGATGACTGACTGTTGAGATGGACCCAAAGACAAATGTATCAATCATCCTACATGTTGAAGGCTGAAGCTGCAATTCTACATTGAATCCACTGGAATACAGCAAATTACCAGAACTGAAACCTTCCAAAACTCACCCTCCACTAACAGTCTATATGTAGTCGTTGACTCTTTCCAATTTTTCCGGTAGTTTACCATGTAAATTCCACTGTCTGTGTTCAACAGATTCTTAATACACAGAGAATGGTTATCATTGTTATAGTCCACCTTCTCCTTGTATTTAGGAGAGATCTCTTTATATCCAAATATAACATCACTGTCCTTCATCCATTGAAGTCCTTTGATGATCTCAGAATGTTCTGCAACAGCCAGACATATTGAACCCCCCTTCAACCCATACTGGTCCACTAAAGGTTCTGCCTTGATTCCTAATGAGAGAGGACCAAGATCACATTTACCATTTCATTGACAGTCATTAATGTACAGTTGAAGTCGGAAGTTTACATACACTTAGGTTGGAGTCATTAAAACTTGTTTTTCAACCACTCCACACATTTCTTGTTAACAAACTATAGTTCTGGGAAGTCGGTTAGGACATCTACTTTGTGCATGACACAAGTAATTTGTCCAACAATTGTTTACAGACAGATTATTTAACTTATAATTCATTGTATCACAATTCCAGTGGGTCAGAAGTTTACATACACTAAGTTGACTGTGCCTTCAAACAGCTTGGAAAATTCCAGAAAATGATGTCATGGCTTTAGAAGCTTCTGAAAGGCTAATTGACATAATTTGAGTCAATTGGAGGTGTACCTGTGGATGTATTTCAAGGCCTACCTTCAAACTCAGTTCCTCTTTGCTTGACATCATGGGAAAATCAAAAGAAATCAGCCAAGACCTCAGAAATTAAATTGTAGACCTCCACAAGTCTGGTCCAACGCCTGAAGGTACCATGTTCATCTCTACAAACAATAGTACGCAAGTGTCGCGTTCTGACCTTAGTTCCTTTTTTATGTCTTTATTTTGGTTTGGTCAGGGCGTGAGTTGGGGTGGGCATTCTATGTTGTTTTTCTATGTTTGTATTTCTGTGTTTGGCCTGGTATGGTTCTCAATCAGAGGCAGCTGTCAATCGTTGTCTCTGATTTAGAATCATACTTAGGTAGCCTGTTTTCCCACTATGGGTTGTGGGTAGTTGTTTTCTGTGTCTGTGTTTGTCCATACAGAACTGTTTCAGTCTCGGTCATTCTCTTTTTTGTTTTCATTAAAATGGACACTTACCACGCTGCACATTGGTCCGATCTTTCATACTCGTCATCAGACGAGGACGAGTACCGTTACAGCAAGTATAAACACCATGGGACCACACAGCCGTCAAACCCCTCTATTTAGGAGACGTGTTCTGCCTCCTCGAGGATACTTTTGTGTGAAAAGTGCAAGTCAATCCGGAACAACAGCAAAGGACCTTGTGAAGATGCTGGAGGAAACGGGTACAAAAGTATCTATATCCACAGTAAAACGAGTCCTATGTTGACATAACCTGAAAAGCCGCTCAGCAAGGAAGAAGCCACTGCTCCAAAACCGCCATAATAAAAAGCCAGACTACGGTTTGCAACTGCACACGGGGACAAACATTGTACTTTTTGGAAAAATGTCCTCTGGTCTGATGAAACAAAAATAGAACTGTTTGGCCATAATGACCATAGTTATGTTTGGAGGAAAAAGAGGGAGGCTTGCAAGCCGAAGAACACCATCCCCACCATAAAGCCAGGTGGTGGCAGCATCATGTTGTGGGGGTGCTTTGCTGCAGGAGAGACAGGTGCACCTCACAAAATAGATGGCATCATGAGGGCGGAAAATTATGTGGATATATTGAAGCAACATCTCAAGACATCAGTCAGGAAGTTAAAACATTGGTCGCAAATGGGTCTTCCAAATGGACAATGACCCCAAGAATACTTCCAAAGTTGTGGCAAACTGGCTTAAGGACAACAAAGTCAAGGTATTGGAGTGGCCATCACAATGCCCTGACCTCAATCCTATAGAAAATGTGTGGGCAGAACTGAAAAATCATGTGGAAGCAAGGAGGCCTACAAACCTGACTCAGTTACACCATCTATGTCAGGAGGAATGGGCCAAAATTCACCCAACTTATTGTGGGAAGCTTGTGGAAGGCTACCTGAAACGTTTGACCCAAGTTAAACAATTTAAAGGTAATGCTACCAAATACTATTTGAGTGTATGTAAACTTCTGACCCACTGGGAATGTGATGAAATAAAAGCTGAAATAAATTATTCTCTATACTATTATTCTGACATTTCACATTCTTAAAATAAAGTGGTGATCCTAACTGTCCTAAAACAGGGAATTTTTCCTAGGATTAAATGTCAGGAATTGTCAAAAACTGAGTTTAAATGTATTTGGCTAAGGTGTATGTAAACTTCCGACTTCAACTGTACATATTGAGTCAGTACATCATTTGCTGCCTGAAGTCAAAACGTTTCCATTTACCCATGTTATGTGTATACATTATTATTTCTCGAGGTCAAGTCCAAAATCAAAAGAGATTCCTCAACACAATATAATTAATATAATGAATGTTACCTGTGTTGATACCTAGCTATGGAATGAGAAGAAACCTAAGAATATTCATATTCCATTTGGAAATGAGAGATGAAATCTGTCTTCTTATGTCAGAATGCTGTCGCCTAGTATTGCAGTTTATTGCCTCGTGTAACTCCTCCTCCAAACCACAAAGCCCCCAGGAAGTCTCGTCTCAGTGTCTCTGTGTGTGTGTGTGTGTGTGTGTGTGTGTGTGTGTGTGTGTGTGTGTCAAAAGGGATGCAATCGCCCCACCACACTGAGACCACAGAGACGTCTAGTCTGATCATTATTCACATCAAATAAAACATTTAACATTTAATTTAATTTGTCACATGCGCCGAATACAAAAGGTGTAGACTTTACAGTGAACTGCTTACTTACAAGGCCTAACCAACAAAGCAGTTAAAAAATACTTTTAAAAAAAGAATAAGAATAAAAGTAACAAATAATGAAAGCGCTGTAATGACCGACCCTGGAGATGAGAAGCCGGTACGGGGAGTCAACATTTATTCAGGAACAGACAGGTAACAAAACATGAACAGCGTCAGCTCGCGTGTAAACAACAACAAACAACAATTAATGCTGAAGCAGGGAACAGAGTGCGGAACTAGACAGATATAGGGAAGGTAATAAGGTGATTATATAGGGAAGGTAATGACAGAGGTGATTAAATCCAGGTAAGTCCAATAATCTCTGATGCACGTAACGGGGGGAAGGCAGTTGTGCGTAATGATGGTGGCGCAATGATGGGGAGTCTGGCGCAATCGAGCGCCGGGGGAAAGAGCGGGAACAGGCGTGACAAGAGCAGCAGTAAAATAACAATAGCGAGGCTATGTACAGAGTCAATGTGCGGGGGCACCGGTTAGTCGAGGTAATTGAGGTAATATGTTATTAAAGTGACTATGCATAGATGAGGATCTGAGGACCCATGCCAAATCTTTTCAGTCTCCTGAGGGGGAATAGGTTTTGTCGTGCCCTTTTCACGACTGTCTTGGTGTGCTTGGACCATGATAGATTGTTGGTGATGTGGACACCAAGGAACTTGAAGCTCTCAACCTGCTCCACTACAGCCCCGTCAATGAGAATGGGGGCGTGCTCAGTCCTCCTTTTCCTGTAGTCCACAATCATCTCCTTTGTCTTGATCACGTTGAGGGAAAGGTTGTTGTCCTGGCACCACACGGCCAGGTCTCTGACCTCCTCCCTATAGGCTGTCTCATTGTTGTCGGTGATCAGGCCTACCACTGTTGTGTCATCGACAAACCTTTTCAGGCTAGGGTCCTTTAATCTCAATTTCCGCCTGACTGACGTGCCGAAAGTAAACTGCCTGCTGCTCAGGCCCAGAAGCCAGGATATGCATATAATTGGAACCATTGGAAAGAAGTTTGTAGAAATGTTAAAATCATGTATGAGAGTATAACACAATAAATATGGTAGGAGAAAATCCAAAGAAAAACCAACCTGATTTTTATTTTATTTTTTTGAGAGCCCAATGGAAAGTATAGGGAAATAATTAAATCTAGCTCCCAATATGCAATTCCTATGGCTTCCACATGGTGTCAACACTCTATGTTCAAGGTTTCAGGCTTGTTTCTTACAAAACAAGTAAGAATAATGAGTTTTAGTACTAGGACACACTATTGGAAATTCGTGTATGTGAGCGCGATGAAGACAAGACGCACCTGCTAATATCGTTTTCCTATTGAACATACTTCTTTCTGTATGAAATATTATAGTTTGATTACATTTTAGGGTATCTGAGGAGTCAATAGAAATGTATTTTGACTTGTTTTAACAAAGTTCAGGGGTAGATTTGTTGAATTCCTTTCTCTGCATGTTGAACGAGTGGATTACTCAAATCAATGGCGCCAACTAGCAGACTTTTTGGGATATAAAGAAGGATTTTATCTAACAAAACGACACTACATGTTATAGCTGGGACCCTTTGGATGACAAATCAGAGGAAGATTTTCAAAAAGTAAGTGAATATTTAATCGCTATTTGTGAATTTATGAAACCTGTGCCGGTGGAAAAATATTTTCATGTGGGGCGCCGTCCTCAAACAATCACATGACATGCTTTCGCTGTAATGGCTACTGTAAATCGGACAGTGCAGTTATATTATTTAAGCTTATTATTTAAGAATTTAAGCTTTCAACTGATATAAGACACTTGTATGTACATAAATGTTTAATATCCATAACTTTTATGATTATTTACTTTAATTGCACGCCCTCCAGTTCCACCGCTAGCGGGACACCTAGCCCTAAGAATTAATGATGGCGTTGGAGTCGTGCCTGGCCGTGCAGTCATGAATGAACAGGGAGTACAGGAAGGGACTGAGCACGCACCCCTGAGGGGCCCCCAAGTTGAGGATCAGCATGGCGGATGTGTTGCTACCTACCCTTACCACCTGGGAGCAGCCCGTCAGGAAGTCCAGGATCCAGTTGCAGAGGGAGGTGTTTAGTCCCAGGGTCCTTAGCTTAGTGATGAGCTTCGTGGGCACTATGGTGTTGAACGCTGAGCTGTAGTCAATGAATAGCATTCACACGTAGGTGTTTCTTTTGTCCAGGTGGGAAAGGGCAGTGTGGAGTGCAATAGAGATTGCATCATCTGTGGATCTGTTAGGGCGGTATGCAAATTGGAGTGGGTCTAGGATTTCTGGGATAATGTATGAAGGGAAGAGCGAGGGAGACGGAGCTAACCAGCACCGTACGCATCTGAAATGAATGGTGAAACACAGTTTCTATGGGGATATGGGCATACTGCTTTCCCAAGTTGCCAAACATCTCATTCATATAAACTTTCACGCTCCCATTATTATATTGGTGGAGACTCCACCCCTCACAGTGAGACGACTCCAATTTCTCGCAGCCCTCAAGGTTGAAAGTGATTAAAACTGGACCTGACGTTGTGAATGTAATTGTATGAGTTTTTTATTGTCATGCATGGATTATGTCAATAGCTCATGAAAAGATTAACAGTTTGACATGTGTTGCTGTGTTGTATGTGTAATTGAATTCCCTTTTTAGAGAGACTGGGTCAAATCCATCTGTTGAGCTGGCCGCTTATCCTCTGTTGTCTTCAAACTGAAATGTACAAATGTGATAATTAGATGACAAAATGTGTTAATTAGATGATAGAATGTGATAATTAGATGACAGAATGTGATAATTATATTACAGAATGTGATAATTAGATGACAGATTGTGATAATTAGATGACAGAATGTGAAATTAGATGACAGAATGTGATAATTAGATGACAGAATGTGATAATTATATTACAGAATGTGATAATTATATTACAGAATGTGATAATTAGATGACAGAATGTGATAATTAGATGACAGAATGTGATAATTAGATGACAGAATGTGATAATTAGATGACAGAATGTGATAATTAGATGACAGAATGTGATAATTAGATGACAGAATGTGATAAATAGATGACAGAATGTGATAATTAGATGACAGAATGTGATAATTAGATGACAGAATGTGATAATTAGATGACAGAATGTGATAATTAGATGACAGAATGTGATAATTAGATGACAGAATGTGATAATTAGATGACAGAATGTGATAATTAGATGACAGAATGTGATAATTAGATGACAGAATGTGATAATTAGATGACAGATTGTGATAATTAGATGACAGAATGTGAAATTAGATGACAGAATGTGATAAATAGATGACAGAATGTGATAATTAGATGACAGAATGTGATAATTAGATGACAGAATGTGATAATTAGATGACAGAATGTGATAATTAGATGACAGAATGTGATAATTAGATGGCAGAATGTGATAATTAGATTACAGAATGTGATAATTAGATGACACAATGTGATAAGTAGATTACAGAATGTGATAAATAGATTACAGAATGTGATAATTAGATGACAGAATGTGATAATTAGATGACAGAATGTGATAATTAGATGACAGAATGTGATAATTATATTACAGAATGTGATAATTAGATGACATAATGTGATAATTAGATGACACAATGTGATAAGTAGATTACAGAATGTGATAAATAGATTACAGAATGTGATAATTAGATGACAGAATGTGATAATTAGATGACAGAATGTGATAATTAGATGACAGAATGTGATAATTATATTACAGAATGTGATAATTAGATGACATAATGTGATAATTAGATTACAGAATGTGTGTGTGATGTTCCGGCAGAGACACATAGGGCCTATTACATTTAGTCACATGATAATGGAGTCAGATTGATAAATACATTTAGTTATTCAACATAATTCTAACTAACTACACTATCTCAGATGTTAACATATTGAACAATGCTCAGTACAGTGTGTCTGCTTTTAACACATCACTAAGGACTACCTTCAATCAAACCTCCACAACACAAACCACCTAGTTTCTGAACAACCACAAGCTCTTCTATAGAACATGCTTTGTGGGGGAAGGGGAGTTTAGTAAGCCACGGTCTATGTCCTAATCTGACTGAGAGAGCACCTATTTACTTCCTGAAAGGCATACTATTTGTAGTTTACCACCACACGGTCTCATCATTCCGATAGAGACAGGAAGTCAAACTTAATCTATATTTTGAAATGAAAACTCTGTTTCTGCTACACATCTGTTGGCTGGAAATCATCACAGGTATCTGAACTCTTCATAACTTTTACATGTAATGAATTGTAGAGTTAAAGGAGGTATACCTCTTGGACTTGGAGGTAGCTACTGGGAATCCTGTTGTAAGACTAATTATTCATCCTTTTGGAACACAAGCCATAGATTGGCATAGATGAGATACTTTGAACATGAGTGATCTGAACACAAACCATAGATGAGATACTTTACTTAAAAACATATTTGAGTGATCCTTGTTCTTCTTCTTAACACCTTATTAGAGATGGTAAAAGTTGTAACTGTATCACATAAGAATAAACATTTATTTGGTGCAGGCAACTTCCTATATAATATAACTGTAAACTATAATTACTGGGCAAGGGTTATGTCCTGAGTCTGGTAAAATACTTTTCAAAAGAAGACCTTGGGTTACTGCCGCCCACATCAGGACTGACTCAAATCTTGTCCAGCATTCCAGCTAACAATGTTTGATTTAAATGTGAACCTGTTCCTCTCTCATTAGGAATCAGAGTGGAACCTTCAGTGGACCAGTATGGGTTGAAGGGGGGTTCAATATGTCTGGCTGTTGCAGAACCTCCTGAGCTGATCAAAGGACTTAAATGGAAGACGGGCAGTGATATAATAGTTGATGATAAAGAGATCTCTCCTAAATACAAGGAAAAGGTGGATTATAACTCTGTGAACCATTCTCTGTGTATAAAGAATCTGTTGAACACAGACAGTAGAATTTACATGGGAAGTGCAATTAATCAGAGAGACTGGACAGATTCAACTATCACATACAGACTGAAGGTGCTGGGTGAGTTTTGTGCATTGTTTGTGCTGGTAGTCTTATTTTTGTTTCTTTAATACAACTGTAGTCTCTAGACCACTCATGAATGTAGGTATCTCTTTCCCAACTCCATTGGTTCTTATAGATCATGTTCCCAAACCAGTCATGGATGTCACATCTCTCTTCAACACAAGTGTGGGACTCTGTGACGTCACAGTGAACTGTTCAGTTAAAGATGGCTGGATGTTGTCTGTCTGTGACAGCGGTCAGTGTACACTGTCACAACAGTTACTGTCTCTGTCTGGGGTCAACATCATCATCTCCAATGGCAACGGGACTATCCAATGCACCGGCAGCAACCACGTCAGCACACAGACCATCTCTCAACCCATGGAGGACATATGTAAGTCCCATTCTAGCATTCATTTAAGGATCTACCCGTGAGGTTAGAAGCTGAACCTCATGTTGATATTGTACAGTCATTCTGCAATACCTCTGTCATTGTTTAATACTATATGATACGATATCACACATTGTTTAAAATATATCCACATGGAAAATCAAACGAAGGATATCAAAGTTCTATACTTAGTATTTTATTTATTTAGAGACAACACATCAACACCCAATGTTTTCACTAGGTATTGTTTTGATAACTAAGTCAATAAGTAATTTCAACAACAAAAACATCCTCGTCAAAACGTTGGGTGTTGATAATCTGGCACTAAATAAATGAAAATACTAAGCATAAAGCTTTGATATCCTTTGTGTGCTTTTCCCTGTGGATATATTTTTACATGGACTCTTTTTGGAATTAGAACCACAAACATCTACTTGGAACTACTTATTATAATCTTGGCTGCAAAGACTTTTGTTTGAACGATATGATACATAAAAGGTAACTGCCACAGAGTAATGTTGACTGTTGAAAACAAATGATCACATTAGACCAAATGTATTGCAGTCTAATGTAACTATTGAGGGAATATTGTCTTTTTGGCTCTGAGAGGGTAACCCAGATTGTGTGTCCCAGGTATTGGTGAGAAGGACGGCAAAGCTTCAGCATTATCAGTCAGGACCATTGCTGTTCTATCAGTGATTGTCTGTGTTGGATTGGCAGTCACCATAATGGCCATCATCAAGGTCCAGAGATGGATATCCTCAAAAGAAGATGACTCAACTCAGGTACTTCCTGTGAAATTAATGTATTAGTTAGGATTGTTAGCTTTATTAAATGATGATTTGAATGTTGTAATGTCTTGTCTTTAGCAGGTTGAACCACTGGGCCCTCCTGAGGTACAAACACTTTACAGCAATGTGCAGGAACCAGGACAGCAACACTGAATGGACTTCACCCAGTTGACCAGCATTTTATATGATAGACTGTAATATCATGGGACAAAAATGTAACACATATTTAATTTAGTGTTATCTGCAGTGTATATTTGCTTAAAGGGAGAGCCGTGTCGGGTCGACTTCCACAACAACTAAGAGCATTGAAGCATGAGGCTAAACTCTGCATGTTCTGATGTGAAGCACACCCTACACATGAACAGATACTATGTGAGTTCAACGTCTTGCTCCGCGCTTATCTACAAATTCTGTGGTTCATTCTGCTGGTCCTGGCAACGTCATATTGCTATGTCTCAGTTTAATGCAACTTGTGTTTTTTGAATGTAGGGTCTGATAGCTCTGCTAGATAACATGTTTACCCAGCAGTGTCCAGAGTGTATCATCTCTGATCTATCCAAGCTTCTCTGTGGTTTGAACATTATCAGGCCCACCGATCAGTCCACAGCAGTGCACATGTGTGTGTAATGTAAGTATGTTGAGCTCTTTGATGAGGAGAAAACTTCCCGCCATGTTGATTGAATGTTAGAGCACTAGAAACAAGGACATATTTTCATAATATTCAGGGCATTCGGAAAGTTTTCAGACCCCTTGACTTTTTCTACATTTTGTTACGTTATTCTAAAATAGATTAAATTATTTTTTTCGTCAACAATCTACGCACAATACCCCATAATGACAAAGTTAGAAATTTTTGCAAATGTATTAAAAAACAGAAATATCTTATTTAAATAAGTATTCAGACCCTTTTCTATGAGACTCGAAATTGAGCTCAGGTGAATCCTGTTTCCATTGATCATGTAGATGTTTCTCCAACTGGATTGGTGTCCACTTGTGGTAAATTAAATTGATTGGACATGATTTGGAAAGGCACACCTGTATATTTAAGGTCCCACAGTTGACAGTGCATGTAAGAGCAAAATCCAAGCAATGAGATCAAAGGAATTGTCTGTAGAGCACAGAAACAGGATCGTGTCAAGGCACAGATCTGGGGAAGGGTACCAAAAAATGTCTGCAGCATTAATGGTCCCCAAGAACACAGTGAACTCCATGATTCTTAAATGGAAGAAGTTTGGAACAACAAACACTCTTCCTGGAGATGGTCGCCCGGCCAAACACAGCAATCGGGGGAGATGTGCCTTGGTCAGGGATGTGACCAAGAACCTGATGGTCACTCTAACAGAGCTCCAGAGTTTATCTTTGGAGAAGGGAGAACCTTCCAGAAGGAACAACCATCTCTGCAGCACTCCACCAATCAGGCCTTTATGGTAGAGTGGCCAGATGGAAGCCACTCCTCAGTAAAAGACACATGACAGCCTGCTTGGAGTTAGCCAAAAGGCACAGAAAGGACTCTCTGACCATGAGAAACAAGATTATCTGGTCTGATGAAACCAAGATTGAACTCTTTGGCCTGAATGCCAAGCATCACGTCTGGAGGAAACCTGGCACCATCCTTACGGTGAAGCATGGTGTTGGCAGCATCATGCTGTGGGAATGTTTTTCAGCGGCATGGGCTGGGAGACTAGTCAGGATTGAGGCAAAGATGAACGGAGCAAAGTACAGAGATATCCCTGATGACAACCTGCTCCAGTGCGCGCAGGACCTCAGACTGGGGTGAAGATCTAACATCTCTGGAGAGACCTGAAAATGGCTGTGCAGCGATGCTCCCCATCCAACCTGACAGAGCTTGAGAGGATCTGCAGAGAAGAATGGTAAAAAATTACCAAATGCAAGTGTTTTAAGCTTGTAGCGTCAAACCCAAGAAGTCACTTTACAAGTTACCTTGACTAACCTGTAACCCCGCACATTGACTCGGTACTGGTACCCCCTGTATATAGCCTTGTGATTGTTATATCATTTTCTTGGGTTATTTTTTTTAAATTTAGTAAATCTTTTCTTAACTCTATTTCTTGAACTGCATTGTTGGTTAAGCATTTCACGGTAAGGTCTGTTGTTTTCGGCCCATGTGACAAATACATATTGATTTGACCTGAGGCTGTAATCACTGCCTAAGATGCTTCAACAAAGTACTGGGTAAAGGGTCTGAATACTTTTGTATATGTGATATTTCAGTTTTTAAAACTATTTGATCAATTTTAGAATAAGGCTGTGACGTAACAAAATGTGGGGTCTGAATACTTTCCGAATGCACCGTATGCTCAAAACAATATTTGGGGGGAATACAATAAACATTTAGCTGAAAACTGGATTCTTGATGGAGTACACTTGATACCTGTTAGCCTACCAGACCCTGTTGTTCATCTAAGATTAATAATACAGCTAGTCTACCAGGCCCTGTTGTTCATCTAAGATGGATAATACAGCTAGTCTACCAGACCCTGTTGTTCATCTAAGATGGATAATACAGCTACATTTTACATTTTAGTCATTTAGCAGACGCTCTTATCCAGAGCGACTTACAGTAGAGTGCATACATTTTATTACATTTTTACATTTCATTACATTTTTACATACTGAGACAAGGATATCCCTACCGGCCAAACCCTCCCTAACCCGGACGACGCTATGCCAATTGTGCGTCGCCCCACGGACCTCCCGGTTGCGGCCGGCTGCGACAGAGCCTGGGCGCGAACCCAGCCCAACCTGGGCGCGAACCCAGAGACTCTGGTGGCGCAGCTAGCACTGCGATACAGTGCCCTAGACCACTGCGCCTCCCTGGTAGCTAGTCTACCAGAACCTGTTGTTCATCTAAGATGGATAATACAGCTAGTCTACCAGACCCTGTTGTTCATCTAAGATTAATAATACAGCTAGTCTATCAGACCCTGTTGTTCATCTAAGATTAGTAATACAGCTAGTCTACCAGACCCTGTTGTTCATCTAAGATGGATAATACAGCTAGTCTACCAGACACTGTTGTTCATCTAAGATGGATAATACAGCTAGTCTACCAGACCCTGTTGTTCATCTAAGATTAATAATACAGCTAGTCTACCAGACCCTGTTGTTCATCTAAGATGGATAATACAGCTAGTCTACCAGACCCTGTTGTTCATCTAAGATGGATAATACAGCTAGTCTACCAGACCCTGTTGTTCATCTAAGATGGATAATACAGCTAGTCTACCAGACCCTGTTGTTCATCTAAGATGGATAATACAGCTAGTCTACCAGACCCTGTTGTTCATCTAAGATTAATAATACAGCTAGTCTACCAGACCCTGTTGTTCATCTAAGATGGATAATACAGCTAGTCTACCAGACCCTGTTGTTCATCTAAGATAGATAATACAGCTAGTCTACCAGACCCTGTTGTTCATCTAAGATTAATAATACAGCTAGTCTACCAGACCCTGTTGTTCATCTAAGATGGATAATACAGCTAGTCTACCAGACCCTGTTGTTCATCTAAGATGGATAATACAGCTAGTCTACCAGACCCTGTTGTTCATCTAAGATGGATAATACAGCTAGTCTACCAGACCCTGTTGTTCATCTAAGATGGATAATACAGCTAGTCTACCAGACCCTGTTGTTCATCTAAGATGGATAATACAGCTAGTCTACCAGACCCTGTTGTTCATCTAAGATTAATAATACAGCTAGTCTACCAGACCCTGTTGTTAATCTAAGATGGATAATACAGCTAGTCTACCAGACCCTGTTGTTCATCTAAGATTAATAATACAGCTAGTCTACCAGACCCTGTTGTTAATCTAAGATGGATAATACAGCTAGTCTACCAGACCCTGTTGTTCATCTAAGATGGATAATACAGCTAGTCTACCAGACCCTGTTGTTCATCTAAGATGGATAATACAGCTAGTCTACCAGACCCTGTTGTTCATCTAAGATGGATAATACAGCTAGTCTACCAGACCCTGTTGTTCATCTAAGATGGATAATACAGCTAGTCTACCAGACCCTGTTGTTCATCTAAGATTAATAATACAGCTAGTCTACCAGACCCTGTTGTTCATCTAAGATGGATAATACAGCTAGTCTACCAGACCCTGTTGTTCATCTAAGATGGATAATACAGCTAGTCTACCAGACCCTGTTGTTCATCTAAGATTAATAATACAGCTAGTCTACCAGACCCTGTTGTTCATCTAAGATGGATAATACAGCTAGTCTACCAGACCCTGTTGTTCATCTAAGATGGATAATACAGCTAGTCTACCAGACCCTGTTGTTCATCTAAGATGGATAATACAGCTAGTCTACCAGACCCTGTTGTTCATCTAAGATGGATAATACAGCTAGTCTACCAGACCCTGTTGTTCATCTAAGATGGATAATACAGCTAGTCTACCAGACCCTGTTGTTCATCTAAGATTAATAATACAGCTAGTCTACCAGACCCTGTTGTTCATCTAAGATGGATAATACAGCTAGTCTACCAGAGGCTGTTGTTCATCTAAGATTAATAATACAGCTAGCCTACCAGACCCTGTTGTTCATCTAAGATTAATAATACAGCTAGCCTACCAGACCCTGTTGTTCATCTAAGATGGATAATACAGCTAGTCTACCAGACCCTGTTGTTCATCTAAGATTAATAATACAGCTAGCCTACCAGACCCTGTTGTTCATCTAAGATGGATAATACAGCTAGTCTACCAGACCCTGTTGTTCATCTATGATGGATAATACAGCTAGTCTACCAGACCCTGTTGTTCATCTATGATGGATAATACAGCTAGTCTACCAGACCCTGTTGTTCATCTAAGATGGATAATACAGCTAGTCTACCAGACCCTGTTGTTCATCTATGATGAATAATACAGCTAGTCTACCAGACCCTGTTGTTCATCTATGATGGATAATACAGCTAGTCTACCAGACCCTGTTGTTCATCTATGATGAATAATACAGCTAGTCTACCAGACCCTGTTGTTCATCTATGATGGATAATACAGCTAGTCTACCAGACCCTGTTGTTCATCTATGATGAATAATACAGCTAGTCTACCAGACCCTGTTGTTCATCTAAGATGGATAATACAGCTAGTCTACCAGACCCTGTTGTTCATCTAAGATTAATAATACAGCTAGTCTACCAGACCCTGTTGTTCATCTAAGATTAATAATACAGCTAGTCTACCAGACCCTGTTGTTCATCTAAGATTAATAATACAGCTAGTCTACCAGACCCTGTTGTTCATCTAAGATGGATAATACAGCTAGTCTACCAGACCCTGTTGTTCATCTAAGATGGATAATACAGCTAGTCTACCAGACCCTGTTGTTCATCTAAGATGGATAATACAGCTAGTCTACCAGACCCTGTTGTTCATCTAAGATGGATAATACAGCTAGTCTACCAGACCCTGTTGTTCATCTAAGATTAATAATACAGCTAGTCTACCAGACCCTGTTGTTCATCTAAGATGGATAATACAGCTAGTCTACCAGACCCTGTTGTTCATCTAAGATTAATAATACAGCTAGCCTACCAGACCCTGTTGTTCATCTAAGATTAATAATACAGCTGGTCTACCAGACCCTGTTGTTCATCTAAGATGGATAATACAGCTAGTCTACCAGACCCTGTTGTTCATCTAAGATTGAAAATACAGCTAGTCTATCAGACCTTGTTGTTCATCTAAGGGTGTATTGTAGATTAATAATATTACATTGTATTGTATTGCACCCTCTCAACTTCTTCCACAGACCCCTTGGTCAAATGTGTTTTATCTGTTGTTGCTAGTAATATTATTTTTTGATCTGGTCACAGACCCCAGTTTGGGAACCACTGATTTAAAGCACTGGGCCCTCTTACCCTACTGACATATTTCTGAATATGTGCTGACATCTAGTGGTTAAATATTACTTTTAAAGATTTATATGTATTTATTTCACAGTTTTCAGGTACATTCAATCATAACACAGTTCAGGGGTGGATATATCACATAGTTATTGTAAACTTACATTTCATCACAATAAAAGGTTCAGAGGTCAGGCAAACTCCTAGTCAACAGGTACATTGAAATAGCAAGGTGTGTTAACATCATTCACACTTCTTACAGGTTCCTTCAAGGCTGCACATTGAACAGGTCAACAAGTCAACAGGTCAACAGGTCATCAAAAGGAGAAAAATCAAGAAGGCCGAGATGGTTAAAACTATAAAGTTGATATCATGGATGGTCAGTCCTTGCATCATAGCTCAGCCTATACATTTGAGAGTGGTTACATTTCTCCAGCCCTATCTCTTAATTGTTTACCTAACAAGTGATGGGGTGACCACCATAGAGATTCTATTAAATGGAACAATATCCTATTGTTCTCATTCCTAACACTATGGTGACTGCTTTGTTGTTTAATTAATCCTAGATTGCCCCGTTCAAGTCCCACAGAAGAACGAAGTATACTTTTAATATCTCTGTTCCAACAATATACAGGTATCTTCCAAATTCAGAGGAAGGACAAGACACAGTAAAAAGTAGCAGGTTATTGGTACAGAGATCAAACAGCGCATTAGGAAAGTATTTAGACCCCTTCCCTTTTTCTACATTTTGTTACGTTACAGCCTTATTATAAAAATGATTAAATAAATTGTTTTCCTCATCAATCTTCACACAATACCCCATAACGACAAAGCAAAAACTGGTTTTTTGAAATGTTTGCTAATTTATTTAAAATTAAAAAACTGAAATTACTTATTGACATAAGTATTCAGACCCTTTGCTATGAGACTCGAAATTGTGCTCAGGTGCATCCTGTTTCCACTGATCATCCTTGAGATGTTTATCCATCTTGATTAGAGTCCACCTGTGATAAATTAAATTGATTGGACATGATTTGGAAAGGCACACACCTGTCTATATAAGGTCCCACAGTTGACAGTGTATGTCAGTGCAAAAACCAGGCCATTAGGTCGAAGAAATTGTCCTTGGAGCTCCGAGACAGGATTGTGTCGAGACACAGATCTGGGGAAGGGTACCAAAAATGTCTGCAGCATTAAAAGGTCCCCAAGAACACAGTGGCCTCCATCATTCTTAAATGAAAAAGTTTGGAACCACCAAGACTCTTCCAAGAGCTGGCCGCCCAACCAAACTCCGCCCAGCCAAACTGAGCAATTGGGGGAGAAAGGCTTTGGTCAGGGAGTTGACCAAGACAATGCTCCAGAGTTCCTCTGTGGAGATGGGAGAACCTTCCAAAAGGAACAACCATCTCTGCAGCACTCCACCAATCAGGCCTTTATGGTAGAGTGGCCAGGTGGAAGCCACTCCTCAATAAAAGGCACATGACAGCCTGCTTGGAGTTTGCCAAAAGGCACATAAAGGATATAAAGGATATAAAGGAAACACGATTCTCTGGTCTGATGAAATCAAGATTGAACTCTTTGGCATGAATGCCAAGAGTCACGTATGGAGGAAACCTGGCACCATCCCTACGGTGAACCATGGTAGTGACAGCATCATGTTGTGGGGATGTTTTTCAGCGGCATGGACTGGGAGACTAGTCTCGATAGAGAGAAAGGTGACAACCTGCTCCACAGCTCTCTGAACGTAAGACAGGGGAGAAGGTCACCTTCTAACAGGACAACGACCCCAAGCACACAGCCAAGACAACGCAGGAGGGGCTTCGGGACAAGTCTCTGAATGTCCTTGAGTGCCCCATACAGAGCCCGGACGTGAACACGATCGAATATCTCTGGACAGTTTTATTTATTTCACCTTTATTTAACCAGGTAGGCTAGTTGAGAACAAGTTCTCATTTGCAACTGCGACCTGGCCAAGATAAAGCAAAGCAGTTCGACACATAAGAGAACACAGAGTTACACATGGTATAAACAAACATACAGTCAATAATACAGTAGAAAAATAAGTCTATATACTTTTTATATATACAGAGTCCTGAAAATAGCTGTGCAGCGAAGCTCCCCATCCATCCTGACAGAGCTTGAGAGGATCTGCAGAGAGGAATGGGAGAAACTCCTCAAATACAGGTGTGCCAAGCTTGTAGCGTCATACCCAAGAAGACTCGAGGCTGTAATGACTGCCAAAGGTGCTTCAACAAAGCACTGAGGAAAGAGTCTGAAAACTTATGTAAATGTGATATTTCAGTTTTTTTTATATATTTGACAAAATTTCTACAAACCTGTTTTTGCTTCGACATTATGGGGTAGTATGTGTAGATTGATAAGGGGAAAAAAACTATTTGATCAATTTTAGAATAAGGCTGTAAGGTAACAAAATGTGTAAAAAGTCAAGGGGTCTGAATACTTTCCCGAATGCACAGTAAATACTTGTGTTCCAGTTAAAAAGATGACTGATGTAAAAAGGATGTTTTCCTTTGATGGCGCGATTAAATCAAATTTTATTTGTCACGTGTGCCAAATACAACAGTAGACCTTAAAGTGAGAGGCTTACTTACAAGCCCTTAACCAACAATGCAGTTTAAAGAAAACAGAGTTCAGAAAATATTTACGAAATAAAGTTAAAAAAAGAGAAAGTAACACAAAATGACAATAACAAGGCTATATACAGGGGGTGCCGGTACCGAGTCAATGTGTGGGGGTACAGGTTAGTAATGAGGCTATATACAGGGGGTGCCGGTACCGAGTCAATGTGTGGGGGTACAGGTTAGTAATGAGGCTATATACAGGGGGTGCCGGTACCGAGTCAATGTGTGGGGGTACAGGTTAGTAATGAGGCTATATACAGGGGGTGCCGGTACCGAGTCAATGTGTGGGGGTACAGGTTAGTAATGAGGCTATATACAGGGGGTGCCGGTACCGAGTCAATGTGTGGGGGTACAGGTTAGTAATGAGGCTATATACAGGGGGTGCCGGTACCGAGTCAATGTGTGGGGGTACAGGTTAGTCCAGGTAATTTGTACAGCGAGTAGCAGCAGTGTAAAAACAAAGGGGGGAGGGGGGTGTAAAATGTAAATAGTCCGGGTGGCCATTTAGTTAATTGTTCTGCAGTCTTATGGCTTGGGGGTAGAAGCTGTTAAGGAGCCTTTTGGACCTATACCTGTCGCCCCGGTACCACTTGCGGTGTGGAAGCAGAGAGAACAGTCTATGTCCGAGAGGCCTTCCTCAGAGGCCTTCCTCTGACACCGCCTAGTATAGAGGTCCTGGATGGCAAGAAGCTTGGCCCCAGTGATGTACTTGGCCGTAAGCCCTACCCTCTGTAGCACCTTACGGTCGGATACCGAGCAGTTGCCATACCAGAAGGTGATGCAACCGCTCAGGAAGCTCTCGATGGTGCAGCTGTAGAACTTTTTGAGGATCTGGGGACCCATGCCAAATCTTTTCAGTCTCCCGAGGGGGAAAAGGTGTTGTCGTGCCTTCTTCACGACTGTCTTGGTGTGTTTGGACCATGATAGTTTGTTGGTGATGTGGACATCAAGGAACTTGAAGCTCTCGACCCGCTCCACTACAGCCCTGTCGATGTGAATGGGGGCGTGTTCGGCCTTCCTTTTCCTGTAGTCCATGATCATCTCCTTTGTCTTGATAGATATCTTTTTTATCAAAGATTCCATCTACGGTGGCCTAATGAGGTCAAGTCTGCCCTCTCAAATACACAACAATGATGGGTAGGTGGAACTAATACCATATTATTGGTGATTGGTACAACTATCTGATTCTACAATTTATAGAGCGTAAGCCTGAACTAGGGGTTAATTTGGGATTGGCCACAAATCTGGGAATTGGTACACTGATTTACCACCCTAAGATATTCCTGAACAACGTCTATTTACGCCCCTACTGGATGGAAATTACAAGTGTAATGGCTGTGCTCAATGCAGTGGCATTTATAAATGCAGATCCTTCAAACACCCACAAACAGGGAAATCGATCCCAATCAAAGGTGTTATTACGTGCTCCACTAAGGCAGTTATTTATCTTATAACTTGTCCTTGTGGTAAAAATTGTGGGTAAAACAAAGCGTGAATTAAAAGTACGTATCTCAGAGCATCGTAGCACCATTAGGTGCAAAAACTTGACTTACCCAGTTGTGGCTCACTTTTTGGAGGCAGGCCACTCGATTTCGTCTCTGCGTTATATTGGCATCGAACATGTCACCCTCCCTAGGAGAGGGGGTGACCTTGATAATTTATTGTTAAAACGAGAGGCTGCCTGGATCTTTAACTTAAAGACCCTTGCTCCCTTCGGTCTCAACATAGACTTTGATCTGAAGCCATTCTTGTGATTGTTGTGACTTAGCCATTGTAATTGTTTGTAAGCTTGTGTAGTCTAAAATGAATCTATGATCTATGCTATCCATTTGTTTTTTGTATGCTGCTCTTTGTATGCCATTTTAATATTTGAGAATTAACCAATGATATTAGGCCACTCTTGGCCATGATTACAGACACCTGTGTGTCTTTTGACACTATATAAAGGAGTCATTCCGCAGTGTTTGTGATTATACCCTGATGAAGACAGCTTGGCTGTCGAAACGTTGGTAATTACATTTTTGCATCTGAGCTCCTAGAATGTGCGGCTTTCCTTTATTTTTAAGTTAATTTGGGATTGGCCACAAATCTGGGAAAATGTGGCTCTATGGTATAATAACACCACATACTAGTAAATAAAAAGATTTTTTGTATAAAACAACTTCACAACATCATGATGAATCTAGACACATTACTCTGCTGCTATTATTCATGTCCACTAGGTGGTGTAATGTCCCATGGTTTCTGTACAAGGTCTTGAACTGATGTAACCCAACGACTGTGAGGTGCCATCAGAGAACCAATCAACAGTAAGTATTGGTCAGGCCTGATTCTGAAGAGGTGTGGTTTGAAGTCGCAGTAAACTATATAAAGCAGCATTATTCAGCAACCACACTCTGAAAGACGAAGAGAAACTTAATCTCTCATTTTCAAAATGAATATGAATATTCTGGGGTTTCTTCTCATTTTAAGGCTATGCGTCACCATAGGTAAACTATTCATTATATTGTGTGAAGACATCTCTTTTGATATTGGAATTAAACTGTAGAATGTAAACTTTGTGCACATAACATGGATAAATGGAAAAGTTTTGATTTTAGGCAGCAAATGACTGACTGATTTAATATGTACATTAATGACTGTCAGTGAAATGGTAAATGTGATCTTGGTCCTCTCTCATTAGGAATCAGGGCAGAACCTTCAGTGGACCAGTATGGGTTGAAGGGGGGTTCAATATGTCTGGCTGTTGCAGAACCTCCTGAGATGATCAAAGGACTTCAATGGATGAAGGACAGTGATGTAATATTTGGAGACAAAGAGATCTCCCCTAAATACAAGGAGAAGGTGGACTATAACAATGATAACCATTCTCTGTGTATTAAGAATCTGTTGAACACAGACAGTGGAATTTACATGGTAAACTACCAGAAAAGTTGGAAAGAATCAAGGACTACATATAGACTGTTAGTGGAGGGTGAGTTATCTAAGGCTTCAGTTCTGGTAATGTGCTGTACATTTAATGTGTCTGATCAGGTTCAATAATGAATGTGAACTAATAATTATCTGTCTCTTCTTCTTTGGTTCTAAAAACTGTCTCTTATAGATCATGTTCCCAAACCAGTCATGGATGTCACATCTCTCTTCAACACAAGTGTGGGACTCTGTGATGTCACAGTGAACTGTTCAGTTAAAGATGGCTGGATGTTGTCTGTCTGTGACAGCGGTCAGTGTACACTGTCACAACAGTCTCCGTCACTAACCGGTGGTAACATGACCATCTCCGTATTGACTGGAAGGATCCAATGCACCAGCAGCAACCACGTCAGCACACAGACCATCTCTCAACCCATGGAGGACATATGACAGTCTATATCTCTGGAGAGTGCTGTGGTTCTGGTCAGGAGATTGCTGTGGTTCTGGTCAGGAGATTGCTGTGGTTCTGGTCAGGCGATTGCTGTGGTTCTGGACAGGAGAGTGCTGTGGTTCTGGACAGGAGAATGCTGTGGTTCTGGTCAGTAGAGTGCTGTGGTTCTGGACAGGAGAGTGCTGTGGTTCTGGTCAGGAGAGTGATGTGGTTCTGGACAGGAGAGTGCTGTGGTTCTGGTCAAGGGAGTGCTGTGGTTCTGGACAGGAGAGGGTGGTGGTTCTGGTCAGGAGAGGGCTGTGGTTCTGGACAGGAGAGGGCTGTGGTTCTGGACAGGAGAGGGCTGTGGTTCTGGACAGGAGAGGGTGGTGGTTCTGGACAGGAGAGGGCTGTGGTTCTGGACAGGAGAGTGCTGTGGTTCTGGACAGGAGAGGGCTGTGGTTCTGGACAGGAGAGTGCTGTGGTTCTGGACAGGAGAGGGCTGTGGTTCTGGACAGGAGAGTGCTGTGGTTCTGGACAGGAGAGGGCTGTGGTTCTGGACAGGAGAGTGCTGTGGTTCTGGACAGGAGAGGGCTGTGGTTCTGGACAGGAGAGTGCTGTGGTTCTGGACAGGAGAGTGCTGTGGTTCTGGACAGGAGAGGGCTGTGGTTCTGGATAGGAGAGGGCTGTGGTTCCGGACAGGAGAGGGCTGTGGTTCCGGACAGGAGAGGGCTGTGGTTCCGGACAGGAGAGGGCTGTGGTTCCGGACAGGAGAGTGCTGTGGTTCCGGACAGGAGAGTGCTGTGGTTCTGGACAGGAGAGTGCTGTGGTTCTGGACAGGAGAGTGCTGTGGTTCTGGTCAGGAGAGTGATGTGGATCTTCTTTCCCTGGTGAAGTGTTCACTGAGTTGTGAGCTCTTGGAACAATGACCTGTTTGGAGATGAAACATTACAACATTTAAATGATTAAAATGATTGTTATTTAAAACTATTGTCTGGTATAATGCATAGATGAATGAATGACAGAGCAGGTACCTCTTCTAGTGAATGTTGTTCTTTAGGGATTTTCTGTCTTCTGGTATGTTTGATGTATCTGACACCAAGTAACACAGCAACTAGGAGTAATATACCAGTACCAGTAACACCACCCACAATGGTGTCAACTGGTAACACTGAGGCTTTCACATCCTCACCACTACCTGAGGACACACACACACACACACACACACACACACACACACACACACACACACACACACACACACACACACACACACACACACACACACACATACAGATTAAGAACAGTCTTCATAAAATGGCAGTTTCAATACAATGATAAGATGATAGTTTCATGCAGAATTTTTCCAATCTTAACTAGGGAAGAATTACAATAATGATATCAAAACTTTGACATAACTTGAAGTCATATGATATTATTAGTAGGTTATTAAACAGTGATGGAGGTATACAGTGAAGGTGGAGGCTAAATGGTACTTACAGTCCTCCATGGGTTGAGAGATGGTCTGTGTGCTGACGTGGTTGCTGCTGGTGCATTGGATAGTCCCGTTGCCATTGGAGATGATGATGTTGACCCCAGACAGAGACAGTAACTGTTGTGACAGTGTACACTGACCGCTGCCACAGACAGAAAACATCCAGCCATCTTTAACTGAACAGTTCACTGTGACATCACAGAGTCCCACACTTGTGTTGAAGAGAGATGTGACATCCATGACTGGTTTGGTAATATGATCTATAAGAGACAGTTGTTAGATCTTAAGAAGAGACAGATAATCATTAGGCCTACATTCATTATTGAACCTGATCAGACACATTAAATGTACAGCACATTACCAGAACTGAAACCTTAGATAACTCACCCTCCACTAACAGGCTATATGTAGTCGTTGACTCTTTCCAACTTTTCTGGTAGTTTACCATGTAAATTCCACTGTCTGTGTTCAACAGATTCTTAATACACAGAGAATGGTTATCATTGTTATAGTCCACCTTCTCCTTGTATTTAGGAGAGATCTTGTTACGGGATTTTTGTGTTTAATGACTAAAATATGTATACATTTGACTTAGAATTATAACTAAACAGAATACTACTATATTACTGTAAGAATGAATAATCATAAATGTTGAATGTTATTTGTTCCTTGTTAGAAAGAATAATAAGGATATGAACCGATTCCAAGTTCTGACCAGTGGGAGGATGAATACTGGTTCCCAGACCGAGGATAGATCCGGCTACTTAGAGACATTATAAATATTGGGTCCCATCTTGTGTTGATGATTTTTATGTTAGACTGTTTCTTTGATGAAGATTATAGTTACGACTCTGATATAGGCCTGGAATAGCCATTGTAAATACATATATTGATGTAGTGTAAGGTGTTGTGGTTGATTTAGGTTGTATTTGGAAAACAATAAATATTTCTAATAAAAATAGAATTGTGCTTTTTAATATTTCTAATAAAACTAGAAGTACGATTAAAGGTATAATATTTAGTCATAGGGTGGATATGTTACGGGATTTTTGTGTTTAATGACTAAAATATGTATACATTTGACTTAGAATTATAACTAAACAGAATACTACTATATTACTGTAAGAATGAATAATCATAAATGTTGAATGTTATGTGTTCCTTGTTAGAAAGAATGGGTTTATCTTCAGACAGGCTAGAATGATGTCTCTACCCAGGGAGGGGAAAGACCTTGGGTTGGTTGTAGATAGTTTAACAGGTGGCAAACAGTAATGAGAACTCGAACTGTATTGCCATTGTATCCGGGAGGAGGTTGGACATTAAAACCTATGACATCATCTTTATTATATAACCTGATGTAAAATGTATTATGATCAGTACTCTCGAGAATAAACGCTATTGATTGATTGATTTTAAGACTGGTATCTGTCCATTTTATGCTGATAATTATCTTACAAATTCTTATTTATGGGCAGAGTGTTTTAATTGAATTGGTTAATAAACAGGAATCAAAATTCCTTTAACAGATCTCTTTGTCCCCAAATATTACATCCCCGTTGAACCTCCATTTCAGTCCTTTAATCATCTCAGGAGGTTCTGCAACAGCCAGACATATTGAACCCCCCTTCAACCCATACTGGTCCACTGAAGGTTCTGCCCTGATTCCTAATGAGAGAGGAACAAGATCACATTTACCATTTCACTGACAGTTATTAATGTACATATTGAGTCAGTAAGTCATTTGCTGCCAAAAATCAAAAAGTTTCCATTTACCCATGTTATGTGCATAAAGTATTATTTCTAGAGTTCAAGTCCAAATAAAAAGAGATTCCTCCACACAATATAATTAATATAATGAATGTTACCTGTGTTGATACCTAGCCAAAGAATGAGAAAAAAAACTATAATTTTCATATTTCTTTTGAAATTGAGAGATGAAATCTGCCTTCTTCTGTCAGAGTGCTGTTGCCTAATGATGCAGTTTAAATCTACAATCTTTGTGATTGTCTCATGTAGCTAAGTTAAAGGGTTCACTCCTCCAAACCACAGAGCTCAGACAGAGGAAGTCCTGTCACAGAATATGTGTGTTTGCGGTTGTGTTTGTTTGTCAAAAAGGATGCAATCGCAGAAGGTATGAGATCTTGCTGGGTGGTTCTTTGCACGGGGTGATGTTAGTTTCCTTCAACAATGACTCTTCCAGATTGATGACACAGACACAGGAACCTTGGTATAAAACTAAAAGTATTATTTCTAGAGTTCAAAATCAAAAGAGATTCCTCCACACAATAAAAATAATATAATGAATGTTACCTGTGTTGATACTTAGCAATAGAATCTGAAGAAATCCAAGAATATTCATATTCCTTTTGGAAATGAGAGATGAAATATGCCTTCTTCTGTCAGACTGCTGTCGACTAGTAATGCAGTGATGAAACGGTCTTTACGGAACATTAGAGAACGGAGATCCCGCCCTATTAAACCTGTAACTGCATGTTCATGTGCTAGTCGGAACTAGGAAACACGGAAATGTCCGACTTGCTAACTGGCATAATTACATCCAATTAGTAAGTCGGAAATGTTTAAGTTTCCTAGTTCCGGCTGGGACATGAACGCGGCATCATTCTTGATGATTCTGTTCCTGTGGCGTTCCGCTAGGGGGCAGGCTTCCGTGTAGAAGTATTCCATCCCACGTACCATTAACTAGACTGGTTGTACTGCAGTTTAATTGACGCCAATCCCTGAAAGACAATTCCAATAGACTAAATTGGGTACGGCAGGGTATGGCGACTAGCTCAACACCAACCATTTAAAATAGGCAACTAAAATAATTCCAATCCCGATTAAAACGCAAATGCAGTTTGTCTTTTAATGAACAAGTGTGATAAGCACATTGTTTATACATTTCATTGCTTTTTCTATTTTGGATGGTCTGCCAGCCCTCACCGGCACCCTGGGTGATCCAGGAGAAGACAAGGGAGCTTCAGCGGACCCTCCTGATGGGCGAGCAGGACATACAGGAGGAAGAGTGGTATGGGGACGGGGTAGTTCTGGGGTAAGTGGACATCGGCGTTGGGATGGAGCTGTCTGAGCTACTGCTGTTGGCCAGGGATATGGTCACGTTCACGTTCCAGCTGTATCACAACAGGCCGTGATTGGGAGTCCCATAGGGAGGCGCACAATTGGCCCAGCGTCGTCCAGGTTTGGCCGGTGTAGGCCGTCATTGTAAATAAGAATTTACTCTTAACTGACTTGCCTAGTTAAATTAAAAAAACATGAATATAAATGTTGCTGTAAACTATAGGGTTGGAGCTGTCTGAGCTACTGCCGTTGACCAGGGATATGGTCCCGTTCATATTTCTGTAAACTATGGGCTGATCTGCTCCTAAATAATATGGATTATTTTTGCTTGTCACTCACTTGCGAAAATAATTCACTTGCACAGCACAGTTTTGTGCAAGAGAAATTCGGCGCGGACAATTCAATACAATCACAGTCACTTTGTCTTTTAAAAATGTTAAGGACTTTTAACGTAGGCCAGGCCCTGTTGTTACCTCATCCCAGCGATAATGCCTTGGATTGCGCCGAAGCCTAAAAAGAAAACACTGGCTCAATTTGCCATAGACCTTTTGCACAACATAGCAACGCAAACTTCCGTTCAACTTCCTACCGGATGTATAGCTTCCAGTCCCAATCCCGTCCTGTCAGCCTGATTGTAGCCATACTAGCTTCGAAGTCGCTATTTTTCTCATTACTTCAGTATATTAATATAATCATATATCTATAGCGTTTTTTTTATCATTCTTGTTGAAAATTCTGCTTATCCGTTCAGTTCGGGATTTTTGTAATTCGATTATTGTGTTCTGTGTCTTTTTTTGTCTCTTAGCTAGTTATTAACGGCTAACTAGTAAGGTGGCTAGCAATTAGTCAACGCCCCCCTCACCAACCATGGCACTGTTTTACACAAGGTGCTTGCAAAAGCTGCCAAAGATAAGTGACGGATATACATCATCTGGCCAAGACAAGTAACAAAGCACTGACCTCGAAGTGCACCGAAGCACTGCTGCACCGACCTCGAAGTGCGAATGGCCCAGTACATCACTGGGGCCAAGCTTCCTGCCATTCAGGACCTCTATACCAGGCGGTGTCAGAGGAAGGCCCTAAAAATTGTTAAAGACTCCAGCCACCCTAGTCATAGACTGTTCTCTCTGCTACCGCACGGCAAGCGGTACCGGAGCGCCAAGTCTAGGTCCAAGAGGCTTCTAAGCAGCTTCTACCCCCAAGCCATAAGATGCCTGAACATCTAGTCAAATGGCTATCCAAGACCATATGCTGCAGTGCCCCCCCCCCTCACCCACTCTTTAAACCACTACTACTCCATGTTGTCATCTATGCATAGTCACTTTAATAACTCTACCTACATGTACATACTACCTCAAATAACCGGTGCCCCTGCACATTGACTCTGTATCGGTACCCCCCTGTATATAGTCTCGCTATTGTTATTTCACTGCTGCTCTTTAATTACTTGTTACTTTTATTTCTTATTCTTATCTGTATTTTTAAAACTGCATTGTTGGTTAGGGGCTTGTAAGTAAGCATTTCACTGTAAGGTCACCTGTTGTATTCGGCGCATGTGACTAATAAATTTGGGAAAAGGATGACCTTTTCAACTATGAAGGTAAGTGTAGCCAAGTTGCCTACCAGACCAGACAAGGACGTTTACTCAAAGCTGTAACGTACTTTAAGACATGCCTTTTACAGTAGCTAGCTAACATTATGATTGCTCATTCTTTTTATTCAAAACAGTTTCGAACAGGGACAAAGTGACAGGAGAGGTCAGCATAAGGGCTTCCTGCTACAGGTCCACGAGGAAAGATGAGAAACCAGACAGTTTGAGTGTAGGGTGAAAAGTCAGCTGTTTGTGACACACTATATGCCGGTTACACAGTCAGAGATTAAGTCTAGTCTTAGACTAAAAAGTTCCTGTCAATGGAGATCTGCATTAAGAGGCATTGCTTAGTCTAGGACTAGGCCTAACCCATGTCTATGAAACCGTTCTTAGTGTTTAATTGTTCAGTCGTCTTCCTTGCTGTTTCTATAAACTCTGTTATGTTGGACGCATTAGATTACATGTAAACAAGGGCATATACCCTTAATAGAAAAGTTTAAACCCGTTTTTTTGTCATGAATTTAGTGGCTGTTGCATGTTGCTCCAGTCGCTTCTGTTTGCTGGGCGTGACACATGTTGAGTGATTTTGTAGTCTAATCATTTTCTTTTTATATCCCCACGTAGGTTGTACTGAAGCCCTCTGAGCCAGTAAATATGACAACATATTTGTTCATGTGTTGCTGCCACTGCATCATACAACCACACAGTTGCATTACTATGCCAGTCTGCACACTATTCCCAGATGGGAACACCAGTCGTCCCACCTGTGCACAGCTGCACAGAGGCCGAGCAGCAGTGGCTTAAGCCAAGGACTATGGTATGTTTTAATAGCTATACCACATATCAACATCATATGGCTATAATCACATCAAAATGCTAAGAAATGATTTAATGGAAACTTAAATCGTCTCATAATTAGATTTAGAATAGTGCCCCTGTATTGTCCTTTTACACGGTCTGAAACCTGGGCCCATAGGCAACATGACCATCACCAAGCCCACCAAAAAGTGCATGGCAGAAGGAGGGATTAGGTGAGTATTCCCTAATAACCAGTATAGTAGGTAGTATAACCTAATAGCCAGTATAGTAGGTAGTATTCCCTAATAACCAGTATAGTAGGTAGTATTCCCTAATAAACAGTATAGTAGGTAGTATTCCCTAATAGCCAGTATAGTAGGTAGTATTCCCTAATAGCCAGTATAGTAGGTAGTATTCCCTAATAAACAGTATAGTAGGTAGTATTCCCTAATAAACAGTATAGTAGGTAGTATTCCCTAATAACCAGTATAGTAGGTAGTATTCCCTAATAACCAGTATAGTAGGTAGTATTCCCTAATAACCAGTATAGTAGGTAGTATTCCCTAATAGCCAGTATAGTAGGTGTATTCCCTAATAACCAGTATAGTAGGTAGTATTCCATAATAACCAGTATAGTAGGTAGTATTCCCTAATAACCAGTATAGTAGGTAGTATTCCCTAATAGCCAGTATAGTAGGTGTATTCCCTAATAGCCAGTATAGTAGGTAGTATTCCATAATAGCCAGTATAGTAGGTAGTATTCCCCAATAGCCAGTATAGTAGGTAGTATTCCCTAATAGCCAGTATAGTAGGTAGTATTCCCTAATAACCAGTATAGTAGGTAGTATTCCCTAATAGCCAGTATAGTAGGTAGTATTCCCTAATAGCCAGTATAGTAGGTAGTATTCCCCAATAACCAGTATAGTAGGTAGTATTCCCTAATAACCAGTATAGTATGTAGTATTCCCTAATAACCAGTATAGTTGGTAGTATTCCCTAATAAACAGTATAGTAGGTAGTATTCCCTAATAACCAGTATAGTAGGTAGTATTCCCTAATAACCAGTATAGTAGGTAGTATTCCCTAATAACCAGTATAGTAGGTAGTATTCCCTAATAACCAGTATAGTAGGTAGTATTCCCTAATAACCAGTATAGTAGGTAGTATTCCCTAATAAACAGTATAGTAGGTAGTATTCCATAATAACCAGTATAGTAGGTAGTATTCCATAATAACCAGTATAGTAGGTAGTATAACCTAATAACCAGTATAGTAGGTAGTATTCCCTAATAAACAGTATAGTAGGTAGTATTCCCTAATAACCAGTATAGTAGGTAGTATTCCCTAATAACCAGTATAGTAGGTAGTATTCCCCAATAGCCAGTATAGTAGGTAGTATTCCCTAATAACCAGTATAGTAGGTAGTATTCCCTAATAACCAGTATAGTAGGTAGTATTCCCTAATAGCCAGTATAGTAGGTAGTATTCCCCAATAGCCAGTATAGTAGGTAGTATTCCCTAATAACCAGTATAGTAGGTAGTATTCCCTAATAACCAGTATAGTAGGTAGTATTCCCCAATAACCAGTATAGTAGGTAGTATTCCCTAATAACCAGTATAGTAGGTAGTATTCCCCAATAGCCAGTATAGTAGGTAGTATTCCCTAATAACCAGTATAGTAGGTAGTATTCCCCAATAACCAGTATAGTAGGTAGTATAACCTAATAGCCAGTATAGTAGGTAGTATTCCCTAATAACCAGTATAGTAGGTAGTATTCGCCAATAACCAGTATAGTAGGTAGTATTCCCTAATAGCCAGTATAGTAGGTAGTATTCCCCAATAGCCAGTATAGTAGGTAGTATTCCCTAATAACCAGTATAGTAGGTAGTATTCCCTAATAACCAGTATAGTAGGTAGTATTCCCTAATAGCCAGTATAGTAGGTAGTATTCCCCAATAGCCAGTATAGTAGGTAGTATTCCCTAATAACCAGTATAGTAGGTAGTATTCCCTAATAACCAGTATAGTAGGTAGTATTCCCCAATAACCAGTATAGTAGGTAGTATTCCCTAATAACCAGTATAGTAGGTAGTATTCCCCAATAGCCAGTATAGTAGGTAGTATTCCCTAATAACCAGTATAGTAGGTAGTATTCCCCAATAACCAGTATAGTAGGTAGTATAACCTAATAGCCAGTATAGTAGGTAGTATTCCCTAATAACCAGTATAGTAGGTAGTATTCCCCAATAACCAGTATAGTAGGTAGTATTCCCTAATAGCCAGTATAGTAGGTAGTATTCCCCAATAACCAGTATAGTAGGTTGTATTCCCTAATAAACAGTATAGTAGGTAGTATAACCTAATACCCAGTATAGTAGGTAGTATTCCCTAATAGCCAGTATAGTAGGTAGTATTCCCTAATAACCAGTATAGTAGGTGTATTCCCTAATAACCAGTATAGTAGGTGTATTCCCTAATAGCCAGTATAGTAGGTAGTATTCCCTAATAACCAGTATAGTAGGTAGTATTCCCTAATAACAAGTATAGTAGGTAGTATTCCCTAATAACCAGTATAGTAGGTAGTATTCCCCAATAGCCAGTATAGTGGGTAGTATTCCCCAATAGCCAGTGTAGTAGGTAGTATTCCCTAATAGCCAGTATAGTAGGTAGTATTCCCTAATAGCCAGTATAGTAGGTAGTAGCTGGTCATATCCTATTACACTTTGACTATATAAAATGATTTAATTTCTGGATGTTTCAAGTACATGTTTAGATTGGCTAACCACAGCGGCTGCTTTGCTTAGCAGAAGTACACTCTCCAGCGCCCTTCGTGGACCGCTCCCTGACCGCTCAGTTCTCCAGATAGAAGAGGCATATAAGAACTTTGACCCTCTATCCAAGCCATTGATCTGCAGCATGGGGATGTCTGCTGAAAAGTTACAAGGTAAGGAAAGGTACAGGTGGGGAGCCTCCTGTCTTACCAGCAGCCTCCAATCACAACGCGACACATAGTTCACCATAAGGAGACACCATCATTCCCTTCACTGCCCCTGGATGGCTACAGACTGGAGAGCAACTTTCAAGGCTAAACATGTGTGTTCAGTGAAGACCAGCTTCACATAGTCTCTTCAGGTGAGCTTCGCAACAGCCCATAAAATAGAGGAAGATACTAGAGAACAGAGTGCTGTCTCCGACTGGCAGGTGCTCCGGAAACCAAGACTGACCTTGTCACGGTTCTGAGAGGCTTGCCATGTGAGAGGGCTGACATCCACAGTCAATCTAGCTGAAAGGATCCTCAAAGGCACAAAACCAACAGCTGACATTGAGAGGGGACTGGAGTTGGAGATGGAAGCAGCCAGTGACTACTGCAAGATGCAGAATGTCAACATCTCACCCTGTAGCCTCATCATACATCCTGACGTCCTTTGGCTTGCCTCTTCTCCTGATGGCCTGGTCTACGACCCTCTCGAGCATCCACCTTTTGGCCTAGTTGAGATTAAGACCCCGAACGTAAAGGGTTTTGTGGATTGCAAGTACGTTCACATGCATAACGGTGAACCTTCCCTGAAGAGGCAGTATGCCTACTATTGGCAAGTTCAAGGTCAGCTCTACGTCGCTGGGTTGGAGTGGTGTGACTTTGTTGTCTGTGCACATGAGGACATTCTGGTCGAGAGAAGACATAGAGACCCAGTGGTGTTCTCACTAATTAGAGAGAAGGGTGAATGGTACTACTTGTGTACATGCAAAAGTTCTTAGGCAGGAAAGACTAAATGACAACAGACAGGCTCCTTTATCTTTCAATTAATGAAAGAGAAAGAAACCAACAAATCTGTCTGTGCAATTAATTAATAAATGATTTAAAATAATTCAGTACATTTTCTGTTCTCTTGTCACTGTAAATAAAAACTCTTTACAATATTTTGTGTTTGGAGTATAAGAAGTGGTGGTTATTATCAATAAATGGACTGCAGGATGTTAGACAATGTGGATGGTCACAGCAGAGAAAGGAAGTATGCGTTGCAGTAGTATCCCACACTTGTAGTTTTGTGAGAAGGCAAGCCACAGCCCAGATGCAGTTGATGCTTACCATCAGTGACATGAGGATCTCTTGGACATGGTAATATCCCACTAGAATAGCAGAGGTACTGCTCCCTTCCTCAGACGTCGAAGCCCATTAGATGCTTCAATGAATTCTTCTTCATTTCCTAACTTTCAATAAAGATGAATAACGTTAGCACTAACGTTAGCTAGGTACTGGTAGCCAACGTTTGCTAGCTAAAGAGACAAAAAAAAAAGAACACAATCGAATTACAAAAATCACTAACTGAACGGATAAACAGAATGTTAAACAATAATGATAAAAAAAACTCAGAAATGTGTTTATATTAATATACTGAGGTAACGATAAAAATAGCAACTTCGAGGCTAGTATGGCTACAATCAGCCTGACAGGAAGGGATCGGGACAGGAAGCTATGTATCGGGTAGGAAGCTTGTTCTTAACTAACTTCCCTAGTTAAATAAAGGCTTACCCCAAGGCAAACATTTGTTAGATTGTTTCACACCTGGACCAGACATTGAGATGCGGCTTTAAAAAGAAGAGTAAATCTGGTGTAAATGAGCTGAAAAGGAGACTGGAGTAGGACTTTAGAAGGTAGATTCTGTGATGCACAAAGTAAACAGCAGTGTCGGCAGTCTTTAACAACAATTAAGAGGACTAAACTGCATGTGTTGTTCCTACAGCTGATGCAGCAGCATTAGTCATTCACTACACATGCACTCTAAGTGCACTTTTTTGCATCATTTACATTTGGCCAGATGCTATTATCCAAAGTGACTTACAGTAGGGATGGCAAACATTGTAGTACTGGTCCCCCACGGGAAACAAACACTTGGTCTTGTGGTTAAGGCTGCTGCCTTGGCACATACAGTGCATTCAGGAAGTATTCAAACCCCTTGACTTTCTCCACATTTTGTTATGTTACATCCTTATTCTAAAATGGAAACAACATATTTCTTCATCAATCTACACACAATACCCCATAATGACAAAGCGATACCAGGTTTTTAGAAATGTTTAAACATTTTAAAAAAACAGAAATACCTTAAAACCTCTACCGCTTCTCTCTCCCAGATCCGGGATCCTCCTCATCAAAAAAGCTGACTAGCATAGCCTAGCCTAACGGGACAGGGATATCATATAATATAATTTTCATGAAATCACAAGTCCAATACAGCAAATGAAAGATAAACATATTGTGAATCCAGCCATCATTTCCGATTTTTAAAATGTTTTACAGCGAAAACACAATATGTATTTCTATTAGCTAACCACAATAGCCAAACACACAACCGCATATTTTCACCATGTTTCTACCGCATAGGTAGCTTTCACAAAACCGACAAAATAGAGAAATTAGTCACTAACCAAGAAACAACTTCATCAGATGACAGTCTTATAACATGTTATACAATACATTTATGTTTTGTTCGAAAATGTGTATATTTGAGGTATAAATCATAGTTTTACATTGCAGCTACCATCAAAAATATCACCAAAGCAGCCAGAATAATTACAGAGAGCAACGTGAAATACCTAAATACTCATCATAAAACATTTATGAAAAATACATGGTGCACAGCAAATGAAAGATAAACATAGTAGGTAGTATTAAACAAAAATATGAAAAAGAAATGATTGATGAATTGAACTATGAAAAATACATGGTGTACAGCAAATGAAAGATAAACATCTTGTGAATCCAGCCAATATTTCCGATTTTTTAAGTGTTTTACAGCGAAAACACAATATAGAATTATATTAGCTTACCACAATAGCCAAACACACAAACACATTTATTCACCGCAAAAGGTAGCTTTCGCAAAAACCAGCAAAAGATATAAAATGAATCACTAACCTTGAACAAATTCATCAGATGACAGTCTTATAACATCATGTTATACAATACAATTATGTTTTGTTCGAAAATGTGCATATTTACAGCTACAAATCCTGATTATACATTGTGAATACGTAGCATCGATTCACCAGAATCTCCGGAGATATTTTGGACACTCACCTAATCTGACCAAAGAACTCATCATAAACTTTACATAAAAATACTTGTTGTATGGCAAATGAAAGATACACTGGTTCTTAATGCAACCGCTGTGTTAGATTTTTAAAAATAACTTTACCATAACATACAGCTTGCGTTATTGCGAGACAGCGCTCACCAAAACGGCGGAGAATAGGACTCAACATTTTACACAGAAATGCGAAATAACATCAAATTTTTTCTTACTTTTGCTGAGCTTCCATCAGAATGTTGTACAAGGAGTCCTTGGTCCAGAATAAATCGTTGTTTGGTTTTAGAATGTCCATTTCTTCTGTCGAATTAGCAACCTTAGCTAGCCATGTGGCGCGAACATGCCCATCAACTCTTGGCGCAAAGAACGGAAAATTCCAAAAGTCCCAATAAACGTTGAATAAACTGATAAAACTCGGTTGAAAAAACCTACTTTATGATGTTATTATCACATGTATCAAATAAAATCAGAGCCGGAGATATTCGCCGTGTATACCGAACGCTTATCAGAAGACAATGTCGAGGTCCTTCGCGCGCCTTGGTAGACAAAGAAAATTCCTGACCTGCCACTCCAAAAGCTCTTGTTCGGCCTCAGATCAAGCTAGACACCCCATTGCACCTTCCACTGCCTGTTGACATCTAGTGGAAGGCGTATGAAGTGCATGCATATCGATAAATATAAGGCAATTGAATAGGCAGGCCCTGAAACAGAGCCTCGTTTTCAGATTTTTCACTTCCTGCATGGAAGTTTGATGCAAATTGAGTTCTGTTTTACTCACAGACATAATTCAAACAGTTTTAGAAACTTCTGAGTGTTTTCTATCCAATAGTAATAATAATAATATGCATATTGTATGATCTAGAAAAGAGTACTAGGCCGTTTCATTTGGGCACGATTTTTCCCCAAAGTGAAAACAGCGCCCCCTATTAAGAAGAAGTTTAAGTATTCAGCTCATTTTCTATGAGACTGGAAATTGAGCTCAGGTGCATCCTGTTTACATTGATCATACTTCTTCCACAGACCCCTCGGTCAAATGTGTTTCATCTGTTGTTGCTAGTAATATTATTTTTTGATCTGGTCACAGACTCCAGTTTGGGAACCACTGATTTAAAGCACTGGGCCCTCTTACCCTATTGACATATTTCTGAATATGTGCTGACATCTAGTGGTTAAATATGACTTTTAAAGATTGATATTGATTCCTTTTTTTCAAATTCCTAGTCAACAGGTACATTGAAAGAGCAAGGTATATTTACATCATTCACACTCCTTACAGGTTCCTTCAAGGCTGCACAGTCAACAGGTCAACAGGTCAACAGGTCAACAGGTCAACAGGTCAACAGGTCAACAGGTCAACAGGTCAACAGGTCAACAGGTCAGCAGGTCAACAGGTCAACAGGTCAACAGAAGGAGAAAAATCAAGAAGGTCATGATTCCTCATGAGGTTAATGTAACTGCCGTACCCCATCACACCCCAAAATATAAGCTGCTTTACTCCATTGTTAGTAAACAATGTAATTGCAAAGAAAAACTGGTTAAACATGGTTAAAACTATAATTTTGATATCATGGATGGTCAGTCCTTGCATCCATAGCTCAGCCTATACATTTGAGAGTGGTTACATTTCTCCAGCCCTATCCCTCAATTGTTTACCAAACAAGTGACGGGGTGACCACCATAGAGATTCTATTAAATAGAACAATGCCCTACTGTTTTAATTCCTAACGCTAAGGTGACCGCTTGGTTGTTTAATGAATCCTAGATTCCCCCTTTCAAGTCCCACAGAAGAATGAAGTATGTTTAACATCCCTATGTAGCATGATCCAACATTATAGGGTATAGTAACTAATAGCTCCCGGTATCTTCCAAACTCAGAGGAAGGACAAGGCACAGTAGAAAGTAGTAGGTTATTGTTACAGAGATTATAAATACTTGTGTTCCAGTTAAAAAGATGATTGATATAAACAGGATGTTTTCCTTTGATGGCTTGATAGATAAAATGTGTCAAAGAATCCATCTACGGTGGCCTGATTAGGTCAAGTCTACCCTCTCATATACACAACATTGATGGGTAGGTGGAACTAATACCATATTACTGCTGACTGGTACACCTATCTGATCCTACAATCAATGTGGTGTAAACCTGAGCCAGTGGTCCATTTAGGATTGGACACATCTGGAAAAATGTGGTCTTTGTGGTTTAGTAATAACACATACTAGCACGTATAAAGATTTTAGTATAAAACAACTTCACAACACGTTGATGAATCTAGACACATGTTGATGAATGAAGCCCAGAGGTTTACTCTGCTGCTATTATTCATGTCCACTAGGTGGTGTAATGTCCCAAGGGTTCTGTACAAGGTCTAGAACTGATGTAACCCAATGACTGTATGATGTGACCTTCCACAGACCCCTCGGTCAAATTTTATTAATCTGTTGATGTTAATAATATTATTATTTTTCGAAACCGGCCACCCCAGTTTGGGAGGCCCACCTTTTCTGTTCTTCTGCTCTCACGTCTGGTGATGCGCTTCCTGTTTGAACTTGGAGGTGTTCTGCTGGCGCTGGTTCTTCTCAGTGAAGTAGACAGTCTGTATCTCTGGTTCTGTCCATTAGAGTGCTGTGGTTCTGGACAGGAGAGTGCTGTGGTTCTGGACAAGAGAGTGCTGTGGTTCTGGACAGGAGAGTGCTGTGGTTCTGGACAGGAGATTGCTGTGGTTCTGATCAGGAGATTGCTGTGGTTCTGTCCATTAGAGTGCTGTGGTTCTGGACAGGGGAGTGCTGTGGTTCTGGACAGGAGAGTGCTGTGGTTCTGGACAGGAGAGTGCTGTGGTTCTGGACAGGAGAGGGCTGTGGTTCTGGACAGGAGAGTGCTGTGGTTCTGGACAGGAGAGTGATGTGGTTCTGGACAGGAGAGTGATGTGGTTCTGGACAGGAGAGGGCTGTGGTTCTGGACAGGAGAGTGATGTGGTTCTGGACAGGAGAGGGCTGTGGTTCTGGACAGGAGAGTGCTGTGGTTCTGGACAGGAGAGTGCTGTGGTTCTGGACAGGAGAGGGCTGTGGTTCTGGTCAGGAGAGTGATGTGGTTCTTCTCTCCCTGGTGAAGTGTTCACTGAGTTGTAAGCTCTTGGAACAATGACCTGTTTGGAGATGAAACATTACAACATTTAAATTATTAAAATGATTGTTATTTAAAACTATTGTCTAGTATAATGCATAGATGAATGAATGACAGAGCAGGTACCTCTTCTAGTGAATGTTGTTCTTTAGGGATTTTCTGTCTTCTGGTATGTTTGATGTATCTGACACCACATAACACAGCAACTAGGAGTAATATACCAATAACTGTACCAGTAACACCACCCACAATGATGCCAACTGGTAACACTGAGGCTTTCCCATCCTCACCACTACCTGAGGTCACACACACACACACACACACACACACACACACACACACACACACACACACACACACACACACACACACACACACACACACACACACACACACACACACACACACACACACACACACACACACACACACAGATTAGTTTCAATACAATGATAAGAGGATAGTTTCAGGCAGAATTATTCCAATCTTAACTAGGGAAGAATTACAACAATGATATCAAAACTTTGACTTATCTTGAAGTCATATGATATTATTAGTAGGTTATTAAACAGTGATAGAGGTGTACAGTGAAGGTGGAGGCTAAATGGTACTTACAGTCCTCCATGGGTTGAGAGATGGTCTGTGTGCTGACGTGGTTGCTGCCGGTGCATTTGATAGTCCCGTTGCCATTGGAGAGGATGATGTTGACCCCAGACAGAGACAGTAACTGTTGTGACAGTGTACACTGACCGCTGTCACAGACAGACAACATCCAGCCATCTTTAACTGAACAGTTCACTGTGACGTCACAGAGTCCCACACTTGTGTTGAAGAGAGACGTGACATCCATGACTGGTTTGGGAATATGATCTATAAGAACCAATGGAGTTGGGAAAGAGATACCTACATTCATGAGTGGTCTAGAGACTACAGTTGTATTAAACAAAAAGAAGACTACCAGCACAAAAAATGCATAACACTCTCCCAGCATTTTTAGTCTGTATGTGGTAGTTTACTCAATTTTAAACCTGATTAACATTCAACTGTCTTACCTGTCACTAACTACAATACCTATGTACTCTCTGTGTGGCTTTAGCAACACAATCAACATGCATGCAACTATGCTGCAAATTCAGATGAGGTTGGCTTAGATTGTTGATTACATGTAAAGCTATATTTCGTCTCCAATGTTGATTGAAAACAAATCATTTGCATAATGACCACTTGTTGTCTCAAATACATTGTTACAGTTGTTGGTTAGCTAGATAGTGAAGTTTGGCCATATTTGCATTGACATTTTCATATTCCTTTTCATGGAAGTTTCTTTATCCGTGAAATGAAGTGGTTGGAGAACAAACCCCTCTTCACATTGATAGAATTGAAACATTCTTTTGAAATTATCAGTAAAAGTGTAAAAACAAAAAAGCAAGATGTACCATAAAACTTTTTGACAAATTGAAAATGTATCTTGACATGTAATACCCGTCTGTTAGTTTATGTACTCTTGTTTTGTATATCTATGTTGTTTAATTGTTCATAATAAAAATAACATAATAAAGAGCAAATTCCTTTAAGAATGCACAAACAATCTAGAAGCACAATCATCTAGAACCACAATCAACTCCATCCCAATGCCGATATCCACATACCCCAGAACTACCTCGTCCCCATACTACTCCTACTCCTGTATGTCCTGCTCACCCATCAGGAGGGTCCGCTGAAGCTCCCTTGTCTTCTCCTGGATCACCCAGGGTTAGGGTTGCCAACTTTCTCACTACCAAATAAGGGACAAAAGGTGGCGTGCCAGTGCACGGTGCCATGGTGGTGTGGGTATGGTGTTGTGTGAACACAATTGAGTGTTTATGTTTAAAATGTTTAAAATCATAGTGTAAGAACACTTTAAAAGCCTAAAAGGATCACATAATCCAACTTTCAAAACAGGTATTGTTTGGCTAGACACAGCAGTCAAAACACTTGGTAGCTGTTTATCTTTCTAGCACATTCACTCATTTATTTGTAATCAATTAATGAGCTAGTTAATTACCACATTCTTGTCAAACTGTCAACAGTGTAGCTGGCAAGCAACAAGAGACCAAATAAGTTAAAAAAAACACTCAAGGGCAAATACTTCAGATTTGACCATTCAGACAAGTCGCATGGCCAGTAATCATATTTGTATCTGACTTCAAACCACCAGGAAGGTGGCTTAAAATATCCTATTCCATGTGCTATTTGACTGTTCAGACTGCAGGAAAAATACGTTTTAAATCGAATATGCAGAAAAAATGGTTTTGATGTGAACAAGGCTTTACAGTATGGAACCCAGTTTGGGTCGTTGCGGGTCAAAAAATATACGCGTCAAATAACACTATTTGACACGTTAAATGAGTGTTTAATTTGACACGTCAAATAGGGTTGCCAACTGTCCCGTATTAGCCGGGTTGTCTCTTATATTGGGCTAAATTGGTTTGTCCCATACCCTTGTCCCATACCCTTGTCCCGTATATTCATCCAATCACAGTAAACACTCCAATTCCTGCAAAGTCATTTCAGTTGTTCTGTCGGTTTGGCATATCAAGGAAATATGGATAAACATGCAAAAAAAAGCTCTCCTTCACTGACCTGGAGCAGGTGGTGGTTGCCCTCAAAATGACAGAGACAGTCAGTATGGGCCAACTCTATGAAGACTTTTGTGCTCGCCGGTAGGAAATGCAGGAAGCCAGACAGGATACCACAGACTCAAGAAACAGATGCAGCACAGAGCTGATCAAAAATGAACTTCAAATATCTGTGAACTGTGACTTGTCATGTAATGACTTCTCTCTGGCTATGCAAAAGGACAAAGTATTGCTTGAATCAGTCAAGAGCAGCAAAAAATAAGTAGACTTGGTGACTCATGCCCCTCTTTTCCTCTTTTGCACTTGAAAAGGTTTTTTTTGCTGTAAAATTGTGATTTCTTTGATCATTTATTTTGAGGTTTATTCACATAAGTTTACATAATGATACAGTTTTAGTAAAGCTATAGACTAAATGGAATATACAAATGTTTTTCCTTTCTGTTTTTAATAAGAATATACAGTGTATATTAATTCACACAACACCATACCCACACCACCATGGCACCGTGCACTGGCACGCCACCTTTTGTCCCTTATTTGGTAGTGAGAAAGTTGGCAACCCTAACCCTGGGTGATCCAGGAGAAGACAAGGGAGCTTCAGCGGACCCTCCTGATGGGTGAGCAGGACATACAGGAGTAGGAGTAGTATGGGGACGAGGTAGTTCTGGGGTATGTGGATATCGGCATTGGGATGGAGTTGATTGTGGTTCTAGATGATTGTGCTTCTAGATTGTTTGTGCATTCTTAAAGGAATTTGCTCTTTATTATGTTATTTTTATTATGAACAATTAAACAACATAGATATACAAAACAAGAGTACATAAACTAACAGACGGGTATTACATGTCAAGATACATTTTCAATTTGTCAAAAAGTTTTATGGTACATCTTGCTTTTTTGTTTTTACACTTTTACTGATAATTTCAAAAGAATGTTTCAATTCTATCAATGTGAAGAGGGGTTTGTTCTCCAACCACTTCATTTCACGGATAAAGAAACTTCCATGAAAAGGAATATGAAAATGTCAATGCAAATATGGCCAAACTTCACTATCTAGCTAACCAACAACTGTAACAATGTATTTGAGACAACAAGTGGTCATTATGCAAATGATTTGTTTTCAATCAACATTGGAGACGAAATATAGCTTTACATGTAATCAACAATCTAAGCCAACCTCATCTGAATTTGCAGCATAGTTGCATGCATGTTGATTGTGTTGCTAAAGCCACACAGAGAGTACATAGGTATTGTAGTTAGTGACAGGTAAGACAGTTGAATGTTAATCAGGTTTAAAATTGAGTAAACTACCACATACAGACTAAAAATGCTGGGAGAGTGTTATGCATTTTTTGTGCTGGTAGTCTTCTTTTTGTTTAATACAACTGTAGTCTCTAGACCACTCATGAATGTAGGTATCTCTTTCCCAACTCCATTGGTTCTTATAGATCATATTCCCAAACCAGTCATGGATGTCACGTCTCTCTTCAACACAAGTGTGGGACTCTGTGACGTCACAGTGAACTGTTCAGTTAAAGATGGCTGGATGTTGTCTGTCTGTGACAGCGGTCAGTGTACACTGTCACAACAGTTACTGTCTCTGTCTGGGGTCAACATCATCCTCTCCAATGGCAACGGGACTATCAAATGCACCGGCAGCAACCACGTCAGCACACAGACCATCTCTCAACCCATGGAGGACTGTAAGTACCATTTAGCCTCCACCTTCACTGTACACCTCTATCACTGTTTAATAACCTACTAATAATATCATATGACTTCAAGATAAGTCAAAGTTTTGATATCATTGTTGTAATTCTTCCCTAGTTAAGATTGGAATAATTCTGCCTGAAACTATCCTCTTATCATTGTATTGAAACTAATCTGTGTGTGTGTGTGTGTGTGTGTGTGTGTGTGTGTGTGTGTGTGTGTGTGTGTGTGTGTGTGTGTGTGTGTGTGTGACCTCAGGTAGTGGTGAGGATGGGAAAGCCTCAGTGTTACCAGTTGACACCATTGTGGGTGGTGTTACTGGTACAGTTATTGGTATATTACTCCTAGTTGCTGTGTTATGTGGTGTCAGATACATCAAACATACCAGAAGACAGAAAATCCCTAAAGAACAACATTCACTAGAAGAGGTACAGTGGGGCAAAAAAGTATTTAGTCAGCCACCAATTGTGCAAGTTCTCCCACTTAAAAAGATGAGAGAGGCCTGTAATTTTCATCATAGGTACACTTCAACTATGACAGACAAAATGAGAAAAAAAATCCAGAAAATCACATTGTAGGATTTTTAATTAATTTATTTGCAAATTATGGTGGAAAATAAGTATTCAGGATTCTAAATACATTCAGGAGTAAAAATGTGCTAAACAAGTCACATAATAAATTGTATGGACTCTGTGTGTAGCAATAGTGTTTAACATGATTTTTGAATGACAACCTCTGAAGACATGGTGATGACTGGCCTGGTATGTAATACCATTAACAGTTGACATTATAGTATATGACAACAGGATCAACAGTCCTCTAGTGGTGTGGGGGCTGTGCTTTGGCAAAGTGGGTGGGGTTATATCCTGCCTGTTTGGCCCTGTCCGGGTGTAGCGCTTGTCGTCTGGAGGAGAAGAGGACCAAGGTGCAGCGTGGTAAGTGTTCATATTCTTTAATCCAATACGCAGCGTGGTAAGTGTTCATATTCTTTAATCCAATACGCAACACTAAACAAAACAACAAACGAAACAGTTCTGAAAGGTGAACAGACACTAGACAGAAAATAACCACCCACAACACACAATGGAAAACAGGCTACCTAAATATGGCTCCCAATCAGAGACAACAAAAAACAGCTGCCTCTGATTGGGAACCACACCAGGCCAAACACATAGAAAACAAACAACCTAGAAAATAGTACATAGACTGCCCACCCCAACTCACGCCCTGACCAACCTAACACAAAGACATAAAAAAGAAACTAAGGTCAGAACGTGACACCGGGGGTATCGTCGGACGGGGCCACAGTGTCTCCCGACCCCTCCTGTCTCATTCTCCAGTATTTATGCTGCAATAGTTTATGTGTCAGGGGCTAGGGTCAGTCTGTTATATCTGGAGTATTTCTCCTGTCTTATCCGGTGTCCTGTGTGAATTGAAGTATGCTCTCTCTAACTCTCTCTTTCTCTCTTTCTTTCTTTTTATCTCTTTCTTTCTCTCCTTCTTTCTTCCTTTCTCTCTCTCGGAGGACATGAGCCCTAGGACCATGCCTCAGGACTCCCTGGCCTGATGACTCCTTGCTGTCCCCAGTCCACCCGGTCGTGCTGCTGCTCCAGTTTCAACTGTCCTGCCTGCGGCTATGGAACCCTGACCTGTTCACTGGACGTGCTACCTGTCCCAGACCTGCTGTTTTCAACTCTCTAGAGACCGCAGGAGCGGTAGAGATACTCCTAATGATCGGCTATGAAAAGCCAACTGACTTTTACTCCTGAGGTGCTGACCTGTTGCACCCTCTACAACCACTGTGATTATTATTATTTGACCCTGCTGGTCATCTATGAACATTTGAACATCTTGGCCATGTTCTGTTATAATCTCCACCCGGCACAGCCAGAACAGGACTGGCCACCCCTCATAGCCTGGTTCCTCTCTAGGTTTCTTCCTAGGTTCTGGGCTTTCTAGGGAGTTTTTCCTAGCCACCGTGCTTCTACATCTGCATTGCTTGCTGTTTGGGGTTTTAGACTGGGTTTCTGTACAGCACTTTGTGACATCAGCTGATGTAAGAAGGGCTTTATAAATACATTTGATTGATTGATTGATTGATTGATCTAGTGGTTAAATCAGACTTTTAAAGATTTATATTGATTAATTTTTTTCATATTCCTAGTCAACAGTTACATTGAAACAGCAAGGTATGTTTACATCATTCACACTTCTTACAGGTTCCTTCAAGGCTGCACATTCAACAGGTCAACAGGTCATCAGGTCAACAGGCCATCAGGTCATCAAAAGGAGAAAAATCAAGAAGGCCAAGATACAAAAAAGCACAAGTGCAGGTTGATACCTCATGAGGTTAATGTAACTGCCGTACCCCATCACACCCCAAAATATAAGCTGCTTTACTCCATTGTTAGTAAACTATGTAATTGCAAAGAAAAACTGGTTAAACATGGTTAAAACTATAATTTTGATATCATGGATGGTCAGTCCTTGCATTCAAAGCTCAGCCTATACATTTGAGAGTGGTTACATTTATCCAGCCCTATCCCTCAATTGTTTACCAAAAAATTAATGTGTCAAAGAATCCATCTACGGTGGCCTGATTAGGTCAAGTCTACCCTCTCATATACAGAACATTGATGGGTAGGTGGAACTAATTCCATGTTACTGCTGACTGGTACACCTATCTGATCCTACAATCAATGTGCTGTAAACCTGAGCCAGGGGATCATTTAGGATTGGACACATCTGGAAAAATGTGGTCTTTGTGGTTTAGTAATAACACATACTAGCACATATAAAGATTTTAGTATAAAACAACTTCACAACATGTTGATGAATCTAGACACACGTTGATGAATCTAGACACACGTTGATGAATCTAGACATGTTGATGAATCTAGACATGTTGATGAATCTAGACACACGTTGATGAATCTAGACACACGTTGATGAATCTAGACACACGTTGATGAATCTAGACATGTTGATGAATCTAGACACACGTTGATGAATCTAGACACACGTTGATGAATCTAGACACACGTTGATGAATCTAGACACACGTTGATGAATCTAGACACACGTTGATGAATCTAGACACACGTTGATGAATCTAGACACACGTTGATGAATCTAGACCCACGTTGATGAATCTAGACCCACGTTGATGAATCTAGACCCACGTTGATGAATCTAGACCCACGTTGATGAATCTAGACCCACGTTGATGAATCTAGACCCACGTTGATGAATCTAGACCCACGTTGATGAATCTAGACACACGTTGATGAATCTAGACACACGTTGATGAATCTAGACACACGTTGATGAATCTAGACACACGTTGATGAATCTAGACACACGTTGATGAATCTAGACACACGTTGATGAATCTAGACACACGTTGATGAATCTAGACACACGTTGATGAATCTAGACACACGTTGATGAATCTAGACACACGTTGATGAATCTAGACACACGTTGATGAATCTAGACACACGTTGATGAATCTAGACACACGTTAATGAATCTAGACCCACGTTGATGAATCTAGACACGCGTTGATGAATCTAGACACGCGTTGATGAATCTAGACACGCGTTGATGAATCTAGACACACGTTGATGAAGCTAGACATGTTGATGAATCTAGACACACGTTGATGAATCTAGACACACGTTGATGAATCTAGACACACGTTGATGAATCTAGACACACGTTGATGAATCTAGACACACGTTGATGAATCTAGACACACGTTGATGAATCTAGACACACGTTGATGAATCTAGACACATGTTAATGAATCTAGACCCACGTTGATGAATCTAGACACATGTTGATGAATGAAGCCCAGAGGTTTACTCTGCTGCTATTATTCATGTCCACTAGGTGGTGTAATGTCTCATGGGTTCTGTACAAGGTCGAGAACTGATGTAACCCAATGACTGTATGATGTGACATCAGAGGCCCACCTTCCCGTTCTTCTGCTCTCATGTCTGGTGATGCACTTCCTGTTTCAACTTGGAGGTGTTCTGCTGGTGCTGGTTCTTCTCAGTAAAGTAGACAGTCTGTATCTCTGGTTCTGTCCATTAGAGTGTTGTGGTTCTGGACGGGAGAGTGCTGTGGTTCTGGTCAGGAGAGGGCCGTGGTTCTGGACAGGAGAGGGTTGTGGTTCTGGTCAGGAGAGGGTTGTGGTTCTGGACAGGAGAGTGCTGTGGTTCTGATCAGGAGAGTGATGTGATTCTGGTCAGGAGAGTGCTGTGGTTCTTGACAGGAGAGTGATGTGGTTCTGGACAGGAGATGCTGTGGTTCTGGACAGGAGAGGGCTGTGGTTCTGGACAGGAGAGGGCTGTGGTTCTGGACAGGAGAGTGCTGTGGTTCTGTCCATTAGAGTGCTGTGGTTCTGGACAGGAGAGTGCTGTGGTTCTGGACAGGAGAGTGCTGTGGTTCTGGACAGGAGAGTGCTGTGGTTCAGGTCAGGAGAGGGCTGTGGTTCTGGTCAGGAGAGTGCTGTGGTTCTGATCAGGAGAGTGATGTGGTTCTGGTCAGGAGAGTGCTGTGGTTCTGGACAGGAGAGTGCTGTGGTTCTGGACAGGAGAGGGCTGTGGTTCAGGTCAGGAGAGGGCTGTGGTTCTGGTCAGGAGAGTGCTGTGGTTCTGGACAGGAGAGTGGTGTGGATCTTCTCTCCCTGGTGAAGTGTTCACTGAGTTGTAAGCTCTTGGAACAATGACCTGTTTGGAGATGAAACATTACAACATTTAAATGATTCAAATGATTGTTATTTAAAACTATTGTCTAGTATAATGCATAGATGAATGAATGACAGAGCAGGTACCTCTTCTAGTGAATGTTGTTCTTTAGGGATTTTCTGTCTTCTGGTAAGTTTGATGTATCTGACACCAAGTAACACAGCAACTAGGAGTAATATACCAGTAACAACACCCACAATGGTGCCAACTGGTAACACTGAGTTATTCCCATCCTCACCACTACCTGAGGACACACACACACACACACACACACACACACACACACACACACACACACACACACAGAGAGATTAAGAACAGTCTTCATAAAATGGCAGTTTCAGACTTGCAGAATTATTCCAATCTTAACTAGGGAAGAATTACAATAATGATATCAAAACTTTGACATAACTTGAATTCATATGATATTTTTAGTAGGTTATTAAACAGTGATAGAGGTGTACAGTGAAGGTGGAGGCTAAATGGTCCTTACAGTCCTCCATGGGTTGAGAGATGGTCTGTGTGCTGACGTGGTTGCTGCTGGTGCATTGGATCCTTCCAGTCAATACGGAGATGGTCATGTTACCACCGGTTAGTGACGGAGACTGTTGTGACAGTGTACACTGACCGCTGTCACAGACAGACAACATCCAGCCATCTTTAACTGAACAGTTCACTGTGACATCACAGAGTCCCACACTTGTGTTGAAGAGAGATGTGACATCCATGACTGGTTTGGGAACATGATCTATAAGAGACAGTTTTTAGAACCAAAGAAGAAGAGACAGATAATTATTAGTTCACATTCATTATTGAACCTGATCAGACACATTAAATGTACAGCACATTACCAGAACTGAAGCCTTAGATAACTCACCCTCCACTAACAGTCTATATGTAGTCCTTGATTCTTTCCAACTTTTCTGGTAGTTTACCATGTAAATTCCACTGTCTGTGTTCAACAGATTCTTAATACACAGAGAATGGTTATCATTGTTATAGTCCACCTTCTCCTTGTATTTAGGGGAGATCTCTTTGTCTCCAAATATTACATCACTGTCCTTCATCCATTGAAGTCCTTTGATCATCTCAGGAGGTTCTGCAACAGCCAGACATATTGAACCCCCCTTCAACCCATACTGGTCCACTGAAGGTTCTGCCCTGATTCCTAATGAGAGAGGACCAAGATCACATTTACCATTTCACTGACAGTCATTAATGTACATATTAAATCAGTCAGTCATTTGCTGCCTAAAATCAAAACTTTTCCATTTATCCATGTTATGTGCACAAAGTTTACATTCTACAGTTTAATTCCAATATCAAAAGAGATGTCTTCACACAATATAATGAATAGTTTACCTATGGTGACGCATAGCCTTAAAATGAGAAGAAACCCCAGAATATTCATATTCATTTTGAAAATGAGAGATTAAGTTTCTCTTCGTCTTTCAGAGTGTGGTTGCTGAATAATGCTGCTTTATATAGTTTACTGCGACTTCAAACCACACCTCTTCAGAATCAGGCCTGACCAATACTTACTGTTGATTGGTTCTCTGATGGCACCTCACAGTCGTTGGGTTACATCAGTTCAAGACCTTGTACAGAAACCATGGGACATTACACCACCTAGTGGACATGAATAATAGCAGCAGAGTAATGTGTCTAGATTCATCATGATGTTGTGAAGTTGTTTTATACAAAAAATCTTTTTATTTACTAGTATGTGGTGTTATTATACCATAGAGCCACATTTTCCCAGATTTGTGGCCAATCCCAAATTAACTTAAAAATAAAGGAAAGCCGCACATTCTAGGAGCTCAGATGCAAAAATGTAATTACCAACGTTTCGACAGCCAAGCTGTCTTCATCAGGGTATAATCACAAACACTGCGGAATGACTCCTTTATATAGTGTCAAAAGACACACAGGTGTCTGTAATCATGGCCAAGAGTGGCCTAATATCATTGGTTAATTCTCAAATATTAAAATGGCATACAAAGAGCAGCATACAAAAAACAAATGGATAGCATAGATCATAGATTCATTTTAGACTACACAAGCTTACAAACAATTACAATGGCTAAGTCACAACAATCACAAGAATGGCTTCAGATCAAAGTCTATGTTGAGACCGAAGGGAGCAAGGGTCTTTAAGTTAAAGATCCAGGCAGCCTCTCGTTTTAACAATAAATTATCAAGGTCACCCCCTCTCCTAGGGAGGGTGACATGTTCGATGCCAATATAACGCAGAGACGAAATCGAGTGGCCTGCCTCCAAAAAGTGAGCCACAACTGGGTAAGTCAAGTTTTTGCACCTAATGGTGCTACGATGCTCTGAGATACGTACTTTTAATTCGCGCTTTGTTTTACCCACAATTTTTACCACAAGGACAAGTTATAAGATAAATAACTGCCTTAGTGGAGCACGTAATAACACCTTTGATTGGGATCGATTTCCCTGTTTGTGGGTGTTTGAAGGATCTGCATTTATAAATGCCACTGCATTGAGCACAGCCATTACACTTGTAATTTCCATCCAGTAGGGGCGTAAATAGACGTTGTTCAGGAATATCTTAGGGTGGTAAATCAGTGTACCAATTCCCAGATTTGTGGCCAATCCCAAATTAACCCCTAGTTCAGGCTTACGCTCTATAAATTGTAGAATCAGATAGTTGTACCAATCACCAATAATATGGTATTAGTTCCACCTACCCATCATTGTTGTGTATTTGAGAGGGCAGACTTGACCTCATTAGGCCACCGTAGATGGAATCTTTGATAAAAAAGATATCTATCAAGACAAAGGAGATGATCATGGACTACAGGAAAAGGAAGGCCGAACACGCCCCCATTCACATCGACAGGGCTGTAGTGGAGCGGGTCGAGAGCTTCAAGTTCCTTGATGTCCACATCACCAACAAACTATCATGGTCCAAACACACCAAGACAGTCGTGAAGAAGGCACGACAACACCTTTTCCCCCTCGGGAGACTGAAAAGATTTGGCATGGGTCCCCAGATCCTCAAAAAGTTCTACAGCTGCACCATCGAGAGCTTCCTGAGCGGTTGCATCACCTTCTGGTATGGCAACTGCTCGGTATCCGACCGTAAGGTGCTACAGAGGGTAGGGCTTACGGCCAAGTACATCACTGGGGCCAAGCTTCTTGCCATCCAGGACCTCTATACTAGGCGGTGTCAGAGGAAGGCCTCTGAGGAAGGCCTCTCGGACATAGACTGTTCTCTCTGCTTCCACACCGCAAGTGGTACCGGGGCGACAGGTATAGGTCCAAAAGGCTCCTTAACAGCTTCTACCCCCAAGCCATAAGACTGCAGAACAATTAACTAAATGGCCACCCGGACTATTTACATTTTACACCCCCCTCCCCCCTTTGTTTTTACACTGCTGCTACTCGCTGTACAAATTACCTGGACTAACCTGTACCCCCACACATTGACTCGGTACCGGCACCCCCTGTATATAGCCTCATTACTAACCTGTACCCCCACACATTGACTCGGTACCGGCACCCCCTGTATATAGCCTCATTACTAACCTGTACCCCCACACATTGACTCGGTACCGGCACCCCCTGTATATAGCCTCATTACTAACCTGTACCCCCACACATTGACTCGGTACCGGCACCCCCTGTATATAGCCTCATTACTAACCTGTACCCCCACACATTGACTCGGTACCGGCACCCCCTGTATATAGCCTCATTACTAACCTGTACCCCCACACATTGACTCGGTACCGGCACCCCCTGTATATAGCCTCATTACTAACCTGTACCCCCACACATTGACTCGGTACCGGCACCCCCTGTATATAGCCTCATTACTAACCTGTACCCCCACACATTGACTCGGTACCGGCACCCCCTGTATATAGCCTTGTTATTGTCATTTTGTGTTACTTTCTCTTTTTTTAACTTTATTTCGTAAATATTTTCTGAACTCTGTTTTCTTTAAACTGCATTGTTGGTTAAGGGCTTGTAAGTAAGCCTCTCACTTTAAGGTCTACTGTTGTATTTGGCACACGTGACAAATAAAATTTGATTTAATCGCGCCATCAAAGGAAAACATCCTTTTTACATCAGTCATCTTTTTAACTGGAACACAAGTATTTACTGTGCATTCGGGAAAGTATTCAGACCCCTTGACTTTTTACACATTTTGTTACCTTACAGCCTTATTCTAAAATTGATCAAATAGTTTTTTTCCCCTTATCAATCTACACATACTACCCCATAATGTCGAAGCAAAAACAGGTTTGTAGAAATTTTGTCAAATATATAAAAAAAACTGAAATATCACATTTACATAAGTTTTCAGACTCTTTCCTCAGTGCTTTGTTGAAGCACCTTTGGCAGTCATTACAGCCTCGAGTCTTCTTGGGTATGACGCTACAAGCTTGGCACACCTGTATTTGAGGAGTTTCTCCCATTCCTCTCTGCAGATCCTCTCAAGCTCTGTCAGGATGGATGGGGAGCTTCGCTGCACAGCTATTTTCAGGACTCTGTATATATAAAAAGTATATAGACTTATTTTTCTACTGTATTATTGACTGTATGTTTGTTTATACCATGTGTAACTCTGTGTTCTCTTATGTGTCGAACTGCTTTGCTTTATCTTGGCCAGGTCGTAGTTGCAAATGAGAACTTGTTCTCAACTAGCCTACCTGGTTAAATAAAGGTGAAATAAATAAAACTGTCCAGAGATATTCGATCGTGTTCACGTCCGGGCTCTGTATGGGGCACTCAAGGACATTCAGAGACTTGTCCCGAAGCCCCTCCTGCGTTGTCTTGGCTGTGTGCTTGGGGTCGTTGTCCTGTTAGAAGGTGACCTTCTCCCCTGTCTGACGTTCAGAGAGCTGTGGAGCAGGTTGTCACCTTTCTCTCTATCGAGACTAGTCTCCCAGTCCATGCCGCTGAAAAACATCCCCACAACATGATGCTGTCACTACCATGGTTCACCGTAGGGATGGTGCCAGGTTTCCTCCATACGTGACTCTTGGCATTCATGCCAAAGAGTTCAATCTTGATTTCATCAGACCAGAGAATCGTGTTTCCTTTATATCCTTTATGTGCCTTTTGGCAAACTCCAAGCAGGCTGTCATGTGCCTTTTATTGAGGAGTGGCTTCCACCTGGCCACTCTACCATAAAGGCCTGATTGGTGGAGTGCTGCAGAGATGGTTGTTCCTTTTGGAAGGTTCTCCCATCTCCACAGAGGAACTCTGGAGCATTGTCTTGGTCAACTCCCTGACCAAAGCCTTTCTCCCCCAATTGCTCAGTTTGGCTGGGCGGAGTTTGGTTGGGCGGCCAGCTCTTGGAAGAGTCTTGGTGGTTCCAAACTTTTTCATTTAAGAATGATGGAGGCCACTGTGTTCTTGGGGACCTTTTAATGCTGCATACATTTTTGGTACCCTTCCCCAGATCTGTGTCTCGACACAATCCTGTCTCGGAGCTCCAAGGACAATTTCTTCGACCTAATGGCCTGGTTTTTGCACTGACATACACTGTCAACTGTGGGACCTTATATAGACAGGTGTGTGCCTTTCCAAATCATGTCCAATCAATTTAATTTATCACAGGTGGACTCTAATCAAGATGGATAAACATCTCAAGGATGATCAGTGGAAACAGGATGCACCTGAGCACAATTTCGAGTCTCATAGCAAAGGGTCTGAATACTTATGTCAATAAGTAATTTCAGTTTTTTAATTTTAAATAAATTAGCAAACATTTCAAAAAACCAGTTTTTGCTTTGTCGTTATGGGGTATTGTGTGAAGATTGATGAGGAAAACAATTTATTTAATCATTTTTATAATAAGGCTGTAACGTAACAAAATGTAGAAAAAGGGAAGGGGTCTAAATACTTTCCTAATGCGCTGTTTGATCTCTGTACCAATAACCTGCTACTTTTTACTGTGTCTTGTCCTTCCTCTGAATTTGGAAGATACCTGTATATTGTTGGAACAGAGATATTAAAAGTATACTTCGTTCTTCTGTGGGACTTGAACGGGGCAATCTAGGATTAATTAAACAACAAAGCAGTCACCATAGTGTTAGGAATGAGAACAATAGGATATTGTTCCATTTAATAGAATCTCTATGGTGGTCACCCCATCACTTGTTAGGTAAACAATTAAGAGATAGGGCTGGAGAAATGTAACCACTCTCAAATGTATAGGCTGAGCTATGATGCAAGGACTGACCATCCATGATATCAACTTTATAGTTTTAACCATCTCGGCCTTCTTGATTTTTCTCCTTTTGATGACCTGTTGACCTGTTGACTTGTTGACCTGTTCAATGTGCAGCCTTGAAGGAACCTGTAAGAAGTGTGAATGATGTTAACACACCTTGCTATTTCAATGTACCTGTTGACTAGGAGTTTGCCTGACCTCTGAACCTTTTATTGTGATGAAATGTAAGTTTACAATAACTATGTGATATATCCACCCCTGAACTGTGTTATGATTGAATGTACCTGAAAACTGTGAAATAAATACATATAAATCTTTAAAAGTAATATTTAACCACTAGATGTCAGCACATATTCAGAAATATGTCAGTAGGGTAAGAGGGCCCAGTGCTTTAAATCAGTGGTTCCCAAACTGGGGTCTGTGACCAGATCAAAAAATAATATTACTAGCAACAACAGATAAAACACATTTGACCAAGGGGTCTGTGGAAGAAGTTGAGAGGGTGCAATACAATACAATGTAATATTATTAATCTACAATACACCCTTAGATGAACAACAAGGTCTGATAGACTAGCTGTATTTTCAATCTTAGATGAACAACAGGGTCTGGTAGACTAGCTGTATTATCCATCTTAGATGAACAACAGGGTCTGGTAGACTAGCTGTATTATCCATCTTAGATGAACAACAGGGTCTGGTAGACCAGCTGTATTATTAATCTTAGATGAACAACAGGGTCTGGTAGACTAGCTGTATTATTAATCTTAGATGAACAACAGGGTCTGGTAGACTAGCTGTATTATCCATCTTAGATGAACAACAGGGTCTGGTAGACTAGCTGTATTATTAATCTTAGATGAACAACAGGGTCTGGTAGACTAGCTGTATTATCCATCTTAGATGAACAACAGGGTCTGGTAGACTAGCTGTATTATCCATCTTAGATGAACAACAGGGTCTGGTAGACTAGCTGTATTATCCATCTTAGATGAACAACAGGGTCTGGTAGACTAGCTGTATTATCCATCTTAGATGAACAACAGGGTCTGGTAGACTAGCTGTATTATCCATCTTAGATTAACAACAGGGTCTGGTAGACTAGCTGTATTATCCATCTTAGATGAACAACAGGGTCTGGTAGACTAGCTGTATTATTAATCTTAGATGAACAACAGGGTCTGGTAGACTAGCTGTATTATCCATCTTAGATGAACAACAGGGTCTGGTAGACTAGCTGTATTATTAATCTTAGATGAACAACAGGGTCTGGTAGACTAGCTGTATTATCCATCTTAGATGAACAACAGGGTCTGGTAGACTAGCTGTATTATTAATCTTAGATGAACAACAGGGTCTGGTAGACTAGCTGTATTATCCATCTTAGATGAACAACAGGGTCTGGTAGACTAGCTGTATTATCCATCTTAGATGAACAACAGGGTCTGGTAGACTAGCTGTATTATCCATCTTAGATGAACAACAGGGTCTGGTAGACTAGCTGTATTATCCATCTTAGATGAACAACAGGGTCTGGTAGACTAGCTGTATTATCCATCTTAGATGAACAACAGGGCCTGGTAGACTAGCTGTATTATTAATCTTAGATGAACAACAGGGTCTGGTAGGCTAGCTGTATTATTAATCTTAGATGAACAACAGGGTCTGGTAGGCTAACAGATATCAAGTGTACTCCATCAAGAATCCAGTTTTCAGCTAAATGTTTATTGTATTCCCCAAAATATTGTTTTGAGCATACGGTGCATTCGGAAAGTATTCAGACCCCACATTTTGTTACGTCACAGCCTTATTCTAAAATTGATTAAATAGTTTTAAAAACTGAAATATCACATATACAAAAGTATTCAGACCCTTTACACAGTACTTTGTTGAAGCACCTTAGGCAGCGATTACAGCCTCAAGTCAAATCAAATCAACATGTATTTGTCACATGGGCCGAATACAACAGACCTTACCGTGAAATGCTTAACCAACAATGCATTTCAAGAAATAGAGTTAAGAAAAGATTTACTAAATTTAAAAAAATAAATAATATTTACTACATTTTAAAAAAATAACCCAAGAAAATGACATAACAATCACAAGGCTATATACAGGGGGTACCAGTACCGAGTCAATGTGCGGGGTTACAGGTTAGTCAAGGTAACTTGTAAAGTGACTTCTTGGGTTTGACGCTACAAGCTTAAAACACTTGCATTTGGTAATTTTCTACCATTCTTCTCTGCAGATCCTCTCAAGCTCTGTCAGGTTGGATGGGGAGCGTCGCTGCTGTCCTATTTGGAGACAAAGAGATCTCTCCTAAATACAAGGAGTGTGTGTACAGTACACTGTGCTGTACATTTAATGTGTCTAATCAGGTTCAATAATGAATGTAGAAATAATAATTATCTGTCTCTTTGTCACGACTCCCACCGAAGGTGGCTCCTCTTCCTGTTCAGTAAGGCCATTCTACTGCCAATGTTTGTCTATGGAGATTGCATGGCTGTGTTCTCTATTATATAGACCTGTCAGCAACGGGTGTGGCTGAAATAGCAGAATCCACTCATTTGAAGGCGTGTCCACATACTTTTGTGCATATAGTGTATATCGCCTAGCTGTGCAAACCTGTCTATGACTTCACTCCTTCCCAAGCGTGTCATCTTTGTCAATTGTCATGATGCATTCTATTTTGGGTCATTGTGTTCCGAAGCCAGGTATGTAGACATCTTAATGCCCTGAATGATCTCTCACAGCAGCAGCTGCTAACTGGGATGTTCAGCACGGCCTGTATGATTGCCTTCAGTGATGGGAACATATCAATCAAATGTATTTATAAAGCCCTTCTTACATCAGCTGATGTCACAAAGCGCTGTACAGAAACCCAGCCTAAAACCCCAAACAGCAAGCAACACAGGTGTAGAAGCACGGTGGCTAGGAAAAACTCCCTAGAAAGGCCGGAACCTAGGAAGAAACCTAGAGAGGAACCAGGCTATGAGGGGTGGCTAGTCCTCTTTTGGCTGTGCCGGGTGGAGATTATAACAGAACATGGCCAAGATGTTCAAATGTTCATAGATGACCAGCAGGGTCAGATAATAATAATCACAGTGGTTGTAGAGGGTGCGACAGGTCCGCACCTCAGGAGTAAATGTCAGTTGGCTTTTCATAGCCGATCATTCAGAGTATCTCTACCGCTTCTCTACCACTTCTGCGGGTTCCATTGCCGCAGGCAGAACATTTGAAACTGGAGCAGCAGCACGGCCAGGTGGACTGGGGACAGCAAGGATGCCAGGTAGTCCTGAGGCATGGTACCAGGGCTCAGGTCCCCCGAGAGAGAGAAAGAAAGAGAGAAAGAGAAAATTAGAGAGAGCCTACTTAATTCACACAGTACACTGGAGAAATACTCCAGATATAACAGACTGACCCTAGCCCCCCCAAAACATAAACTACTGCAGCATAAATACTGGAGGCTGAGACAGGAGAGTTCAGGAGACACTGTGGCCCCATCCAATGATACCCCCGGAGAAGGCCAAAAAGGCAGGATATAACCCCACCCACTTTGCCAAAGCACACCACTAGAGGGATATCTTCAACCACCAACTTACCATCCTGAGACAAGGCCGAGTATAGCCCACAAAGATCTCTGCCACAGCACAACCCAAGGGGTGACGCCAACCCAGACAGGAAGACCATGTCAGTGACTCAACCCACTCAAGTGACGCACCCCTCCTAGGGACGGCATGGAAGAGACCAGTAAGCCAGTGACTCGGACCCTGTAATAGGGTTTGAGGCAGAGAATCCCAGTGGAGAGAGGGGAACCGGCTGGGCAGAGACAGCAAGGGCGGTTCGTTGCTCCAGTGCCTTTCCGTTCACCTTCACACTCCTGGGCCAGACTACACTCAATCATAGGACCTACTGAAGAGATGAGTCTTCAATAAAGACTTAAAGGTTGAGACCAAGTCTGCGTCTCTCACATGGGTAGGCAGACTATTCCATAAAAATGGTGCTCTATAGGAGAAAGCTCTGCCTCCAGCTGTTTGCTTAGAAATTCTAGGGACAATTAGGAGGCCTGCGTCTTGTGACCGTAGCGTATATACGGCAGGACCAACTCGGAAAGATAGGTAGGAGCAAGCCCATGTAACGCTTTATAGGTTAGCAGTAAAACCTTGAAATCAGCCCTTGCCTTAACAGGAAGCCAGTGTAGGGAGGCTAGCACTGGAGTAATATGATTTTTTGGTTCTAGTCAGGATTCTAGCAGTCCTATTTAGCACTAACTGAAGTTAATTTAGTGCTTTATCCGGGTAGCCGGAAAGTAGAGCATTGCAGTAGTCTAACCTAGAAGTAACAAAAGCATGGATACATTTTTCTGCATCATTTTTGGACAGAAAATGTCTGATCTTTGCAATATTACGCAGGTGGAAAAAAGCTGTCCTTGAAACAATCTCGATATGTTCGTCAAAAGAGAGATCAGGGTCCAGAGTAACGCCAAGTAACGTCCAGAGTAATGCACATGATTTTGGAATGAGATGTTTGTCGAGCCCGTGTCCACATACTTTTGGTCATTTCGCGTAGCTGACAACTCAGTGAATGATTCTCTCTCTATGTCTCTCTAATGTTGACTTTGCTCATACTTTTGTTTACTTTTTCATTAGGGTTCACCTGAATCATTTTTCTTGCTCTCTCACTTTCTCTCAACACTATAATTTCTTCTTTGTTTACATAACTGTTAGCTGTTGATAATTCTGTTAATTATGATGTTAACTGTTGCTAATTCGTTGATAACTTTGCATTTATACATTTACATTTTAGTAATTTAACAGATGCTCTTATCCAGAGCGACTTACAATTAATTAGTGCATTCATCTTAAGATCGCTAGGTGAGACATCAACACATCACATCAACTCAACACATCACAATCGTATAAAGTACACTTTCCCTCGACAAAGTATTTATCGGCAGAGTCTGTGCTAGTGGTGGAAAAACAGAAGTGTATATAGACAACTGTTTGTTAGTTTTTGGGGGGGTGGCGAGGGGGGGGGGGGTGTTAGGCGTAGTGAGAGTTATTTAAGATACTCTTCAAAGAGGTAGTGTTTCAGACATTTTCAAAAGATGTGCAGAGACTCTGCTGTCCTAGCTTCAGGGGGAAGCTGGTTCCACCATTGGGGTTCCAGGACAGAGAAGAGCTTGGACTGGGCTGAGTGGGAGCTGCCCTCCCGTAGGGGTGGGAGGGCCAAGAGACCAGAGGTGGGATGTAGGGTTTGAACATAGCCTGAAGGTAAGGAGGTGCAGTTCCCCTTGCTGCTCTGTAGGCAAGCACCAGGGTCTTGAAGAGGATACGAGCTTCGACTGGAATTCAGTGGAGTGTGCGGAGGAACGGGGTGACATGGGAAAACTTGGGAAGGTTGAACACCATGGGGAACCCAGCCAACAGTGTGTTGCAGTAGTCCAGACGGGAGATGACTAGTGTCTGGACCTGTGCCACTTCCTGTGGGATGTAGAGTCGTACTCTACGGATGTTGTAGAGCATGAACCTGCAAGAGCGAGTCACTGCTTTGATGTTTGCAGATAACCACAGGATTTTGTCCACGGTCACGCCAGGGTTCTTAGTTATGAATTTGAAAAACATATTTCATGCAAAAATGTATTATTTTTCTTAGATTTAGATTTCAGGGAGTATTTCATTGTACATTTACAGTGAATTACTGGCAACAGTGTGTGCTCCTGTAATGTCAGATTACAGTAGGCTCATTTAAATACAGCTATATGCTCTATTGTATTCGTACAGGACTGTTTTCTAGCTTATTATGACATTACAGCATTGCAGGCACAAAACATGCAGTACTTTACCGTGTGCATCACAGTCAGGATTAGCCTGGTATCGTTCCACTCCTTAACAGATATTTGCCATGCTAAACATATTACAAGTAGTGCAATGTTCGCAAAAACAGGTTATGGATGTGAACAAGGCAAAAGTAACTAATAATCTTGTTTCAAATAAATAGACAACAATCATTTTTTCACCTCTTCCATACTCACTTTACAGAATTCAAAATTACAGTGCTTGTCTTTCATAATTTTGTTAGTTATACTTGAATGTGTGGTGTCGGCGGTTGTTGCTGGCATGTCATGCCTAAATTTGCTAATCTGTCTAGCATTTCTCCAGCTTCTGTCTCTCCTGCTCCACTCGGGTTATGTCATAAGCCTCCTTGTACACTAGCCTGTCTCCTTTGTGCTCCTCATTGTAATAGATGTGCTCAGTCTTCTTCTGGTATCGGTCTTTAACCGTGTCGTTCACCCAGAGAATCAGCTCTTCTCCTTCTTGGGCCTCTTCGTTTCCTTTCTCCCCTTGGAGGTACGTACCTTCTTCCTCATTAACACACATTTGTAACCTGTTAACATACATTTGTAACCTGTTAACACACATTTGTGATCTGTTAAATGAGAAGAAACAGATGGGCCTATATACATTTTATAAAAAACTAAGCAGCAACCAAATGTGAATGAAAAATGTGTAACAGGTAACACATGTGCGTTAACAGGTTACAAATGTGTGTTAACAGGTAACAAATGTGTTACAAATTTGTCACAAACTAAGCAGCAACCAAAACTAAACAAAATTTAAAGGGTTACAAATGTGTCTTACAAAATACAAATCTCCCAGGGAAAAAAATACATGCATTATGTATAGTTTATACCATCTTAGAAAGTATGTCCTGGACCCTATGAAAATCTATTAGTCTCTCACATCTTACTCTTGTTTATTCCTGTTTGTTTACAAGGACAGTTGTTGAATTTGCATAAGACACAATTAAACAGTACTGTAGATAGTATCACTCTTTATCGTTGCAGTGCTTTGGGCGATTGCTGTGTAGATACAATTCCTCACTGAGCCACAAGATGGGGATATTTGCAAGATATGTCAATAAATGCCGTAGATTTCCATAACTACATGACCTCCAGTCTCTCTATATATATGAGTGTTATCAGACATACATACTGCTAGTGAATGAGATATAGATACTGTGGGTTAACTTCCTTGTTCAGGAGCAGAACGACAGATTTTTACCTTGTCAGCTCTGGTATTCAATCTAGCAACCTTTTGGTTATTGGCCCAACGCTCTAACCACCAACCACCCCATATTTTTTTATCCTTTATTTAACTAGGCAAGTCAGTTAAGAACAAATTCTTATTTTCAATGACGGCCTACCGGGGAACAGTGAGTTAACTGCCTTGTTCAGAACGACAGATTTTTACCTTGTCAGCTCTGGGATTCGATCTAGCAACCTTTCGGGTTATTGGCCCAACGCTCTAACCACTAGGCTACCTGCCGCCCCATATACATACTGCTAGTGAATGAGAAAAACATTCTGATAGTGAATGAGATATACATTCTGCTAGTGAATAAGACCAACTCTAGATAGATAAACCAATCAGGAAAAACAATGTTTTATAGGAGTGCTGTACATGCATTTTTTAAATTAAAATGTAGCATGAATTCATATGAGCCTAAGAGACATGAGAGAGCAGCCAACGGTTGCTTTTTTTGGCTTTGTAACAAATGACATTATAAAAGTAATCAGGTCAACTGCATAGTATTGGTACTTGCTTGACAACATGTGTTTGTCTCTGCTTATTTCGACCCCATTGTGGGAGGTATTTCATCGTGATAGGGCAAAAGCAAATAGGTGCAAACACAGAAACAGATTAACAGACCTTCACTTTGCAGTGAGCAAACAACCATGCCTGCTGACTAAATCACACAAGCACACAAGCACACACACACACACACACACACACACAAACATCTCTCCCTGGGTAACATTTCAATACAACACATACACCAAAGACCTACAGATGTGTATAATATAATTGTTACATTTACATTATATTATAGTAATTTAGCAGACACTCGTATCCAGAACGACTTACAGTTAGTGTATTCATATTACAGTAAGATAGCTAGATGAGACAACATAGTCGTAGAAGGTACATTTTTCCTCAATAAAGACGTTATCAGCGGTCAGTGGCTGGTAGGAAAAGGACAAGTGTTGTTTTTTTTCTTCGTATCTTGAATAATGGTGGTTCTGCTCCAGTTGACCATATAGCCTATGGCTTCTAGTTTCTCCGCAGGGAAAGTCACTGCAGGGTGTTTGCCAACTGCAGCAAGCTGAATGTTTATTATTATTTTTTAACCTTTATTTAACTAGGCAAGTCAGTTAAAAGAACAAATTCTTATTTACAATGATGGCCTACCAAAAGGGAAAAGGCCTCCTTCGGGGACGGGGCCTGGGATTAAAAATAAAAATAAATTAAATAAAAATATAGGACAAAAGTTATTGTGCTCTACTCCATAGTGGAAATAAAATAATATATAGATGTGTTTTTGTGCTCATGATATCATGCTGCTTATCAGTAAGTGTTATAAAAACATGTTATTGTTCAAATTTAAGTTTCGAAATTGGTAACTTTGCCTTCAAAATGACCACCAAGGGACACGCTGTTCCTTTAAGGCTGGGCACGACCCGCGCCAACTGTTTTATGCAAAATATACATAATATATGCGGAATGTAACAATCGCAATGTGCTCTGGACCAATCAAATACGAGCTCTAACCGCGGGAGATCCAAATTTCGCGGGACGTAATTTGGCGCTAAAAAAGCAGTTCTTCCGAGCTCCAAGTCCCTTGTATATAAAATTAAGCTTTTTAGCTGGACAGTGAACCCGATAGTAGCAATATCTCCTCTCCTGAAAATCTGAAGAATCCTTCTAAACTTTGTATTTTCTGGAGGAATCTGCATCTCAAGACGTAAACTTAAAAGTTTGCTCATACTATACTTGCAAATATCGGGACTACTTGTTGTTTATTATTTATTATAATTAGACAAAGTTTACGTTTCCTCTACTGGGCAAAGGATAATATCGGTTGCAAAGCTACAAAATTCGTTTCATTTAAAATATTCACGCAAAGGACACCTCTGGTGCATATTTCACTTGTGAATTTTGCACATTATTAACTAAATAACCTTTTTATGAACTTATTTTGACTTTTATCAAGCTAGCTACAAATTGAGAAATAACGTTTCCAGTTCGTATCGGTAAGACCACAACTCCTCTCATTCACTGTCCTGAATACAGATTACTGGAATCTTCGTGCTTTGCTAGCTAAAGATATTAATTTTAAACAGTCGTTATTTTTTTATTTACTAAAATGATGCGGATGCCTAAAGGCGTTTCTCCTGCGTCTAGTCGAGGTGCTGTAGGGGGACTGTCGTGTTCGCAGAATAAAGTTTTGTCCGGAGTGAAGACCGAGTTCTTCAGCACCGGGTTACCCAGTCCACCGATTAACTCGGTACCGGCTGGATACTTTACCCAAATATGCAACACGACAGCGGCCGAACAAAGGGCGAACTGCCTGTATGCAACCCCCCATGGACCCGAAGCTAAACCCATCAGATCATCCTCCGGCCGTCTCCCGGTAAGACTTCATAAACAAAGGATGATGCAACTACCACCAATCGATATAACAGTTAGCCATCCACTAGATAATTAACGTTACTAACAATGTGTCATATTATATGGGCAAAATATTTCCACGTTCCAATGGCATGCATATATTTATAGGAGTTGTGCAGTGCTTGACATTTAAAAAGTGTTGGACATTATCAGACAACGTCACCGAAGCAGCAGTGTGCACTTTGTGTCAATGAAAGGGGTTGTCATTTTTTTTGCCCAGCTCGAGAAACGAGCTTGAGTCGGTGACATTTCTCCCGCAGCCCAGCTGTATTAAACACAGAGGGTTGGGGGTGTTGAGAGTGTTTGGGGGGCCATCAGTGGGGGGTTAGCCAGGACTGAGGGTATCACTGAATTCAACAATGACCGTTGCTAATTTCACCCCTATTTGGAGAGGGAGATGTCTCATTCTAAATGTCCATTTATTGTTAAATAAATGTAGAAAATGCTCCACCTGGACAGGGAACATATTTACTAATGCCCATCCAAGCAATACCAGTCATTTGCCCAAAATGCTATCTAGCTTAACACCTTGTTTAGCCATAGCCCCCAGCTGTCACTAACCAAACCATAACCTCACCTTGACTAACCAAACCATAACGTCACCTTGTCTGAATTGTTCCTGCCTACCTTACAGGTCACAGCTGGACATCCATTTACTTTTCTTGGGAGTTGACATCATTATTTTATGTTCAAGAGAGGAAGCCCTGAAGTCACACACACACTCACATAGTCTTGTACAGCTAACCTTGCGGAGACACACAATTCAGTCCCATTCAAAATCCTATTTTCCCTAACCCCTAAACCAAACCCGTACTCTTACCCTAACCCTGACCTTAACCCAAAAACCTAACCCTAAACCTAGAAATAGCATTTGACCTTGTGGGGAACAACAAAATGTCCCCGTTTGGTCAAATCTTTGTTTGTTTACTATTGTTTACTAATAATGAAACACATCCACACGCACACACGTAGTAGTAGTAGTAATGGTGATAGTAGTAGTAATGGTGGTAGTAGTAGTAGTGATGGTGATAGTAGTAGTGATGGTGGTGGTAGTAGTAGTAGTAGTAATGGTGGTAGTAGTAATGGTGATTGTAGTAGTAGTAGTGATGGTGATAGTAGTAGTCGTAGTAGTAATGGTGATTGTAGTAGTAGTAGTAATGGTGATTGTAGTAGTAATGGTGATTGTAGTAGTAGTAGTAATGGTGATAGTAGTAGTAGTAGTAATGGTGATTGTAGTAGTGGTAGTAGTAGTAGTAATGGTGATTGTAGTAGTGGTAGTAGTAGTAGTGATGGTGATAGTAGTAGTGATGGTGATAGTAGTAGTGATGGTGATAGTAGTAGTGATGGTGGTGGTAGTAGTAGTAGTAGTAGTAATGGTGGTAGTAGTAATGGTGATTGTAGTAGTGATGGTGATGGTAGTAGTCGTAGTAGTAATGGTGATAGTAGTAGTAATGGTGATAGTAGTAGTAATGGTGATTGTAGTAGTAGTAGTAATGGTGATAGTAGTAGTAATGGTGGTAGTAGTAGTAGTAATGGTGGTAGTAGTAGTAGTAATGGTGATTGTAGTGGTAGTAGTAGTAGTAATGGTGATTGTTGTAGTAGTAGTAGTAATGGTGATAGTAGTAGTAATAGTGGTAGTAGTAGTAGTAATGGTGATTGTAGTAGTAGTAGGGGTAGTAGTAGTAGTAATGGTGGTAGTAGTAGTAGTAATGGTGATTGTAGTAGTAGTAATGGTATAGTAGTAGTAGTGATGGTGATTGTTGTAGTAGTAGTAGTGATGGTGGTAGTAGTAGTAGTGGTGGTGGTGGTAGTAGTAGTAGTGGTGGTGGTGGTGGTAGTAGTAGTAGTAGTAGTGGTGGTGGTAGTAGTAGTAGTAGTGATGGTGGTAGTAGTAGTAGTAGTAGTAGTAGTAATGGTGATAGTAGTAGTAGTAGTAGTGATGGTGGTAGTAGTAGTAGTAGTAGTGATGGTGGTAGTAGTAGTAGTAGTGATGGTGGTAGTAGTAGTAGTAGTAGTAGAAGTAATGGTGATAGTAGTAGTAGTAGTAGTAGTAGTAGTAGTGATGGTGGTAGTAGTAGTAGTAATGTGATAGTAGTAGTAGTAGTAGTAGTGATGGTGGTAGTAGTAGTAATGGTGATTGTTGTAGTAGTAGTAGTGATGGTGGTAGTAATAGTAGTAGTAAAGATGGTGGTAGTAGTAGTAGTAGTAGTAGAAGTAATGGTGATAGTAGTAGTAGTAGTAGTGATGTGGTAGTAGTAGTAGTAGTTATGGTGATAGTAGTAGTAGTAGTAGTAGTGATGGTGGTAGTAGTAGTAGTAGTAGAAGTAATGGTGGTAGTAGTAGTAGTAGTGATGGTGTTGGTAGTAGTAGTAGTGATGGTGGTGGTAGTAGTAGTAGTAGTAGTGATGGTGGTAGTAGTAGTAGTAGTAGTGATGGTGGTAGTAGTAGTAGAAGTAATGGTGATAGTAGTAGTAGTAGTAGTGATGGTGGTAGTAGTAGTAGTAGTAGTGATGGTGGTAGTAGTAGTAGTAGTAGTGATGGTGGTGGTAGTAGTAGTAGTAGTAGTGATGGTGGTAGTAGTAGTAGTGATGGTGGTAGTAGTAGTAGTGATAGTGGTAGTAGTAGTAGTGATGGTGGTAGTAGTAGTAGTGATGGTGGTGGTAGTAGTAGTAGTAGTAGTGATGGTGGTGGTAGTAGTGATGGTGATGGTGGTAGTAGTAGTAGAAGTAATGGTGATAGTAGTAGTAGTAGTAGTGATGGTGGCAGTAGTAGTAGTAGTAGTGATGGTGGTAGTAGTAGTAGTAGTAGTAGTGATGGTGGTAGTAGTAGTAGTAGTAGTAGTAGTAGTAGTAGTAGAAGTAATGGTGATAGTAGTAGTAGTAGTAGTGATGGTGATGGTGGTAGTAGTAGTAGAAGTAATGGTGATAGTAGTAGTAGTAGTAGTAGTGATGGTGGCAGTAGTAGTAGTAGTAGTGATGG